>NC_064810.1:424866-468434 GCF_023721935.1 Panthera uncia
GGGTCAGAGAGGATGAGGGAGGGCCAGGGAGGATGAAGGAGGGTCAGAGAGGATGAGGGAGGGTCAGGGAGGGTCACCGAGGATGAGGGAGGGTCAGGGAGCATCAGGGAGGGGCGTGGCAGCCCAGGCAGGCACCAGCTCCTCTCCAGCAGCAGCACCAGGTGACCGGGATAAAAGGTAAACAATCACAGTATTAGTTTTCTTAGGGCAATTTAACAATGGAACAAGGACAAACATCTCTGAAATAAAGTTTTCAGGAGAGGTTAGGGAGCTGGAGAAGTCTGTGGTCAACGAAGAGAGCCTCCAAGGCTGAGCCCAAGCAGCCCAGCTGGCCCACACCTGTCACGCCTGTCACCACCACCGCGGGTGACTCTGGCGCCAGCAGGCAGGGCGCTCTGCCCTGTTCAAGGCTGTCACAGCGCGTGACTTCTGTTCTACATTCCACGGGAGCATTCAGTCCCCTCTTCAAACTTGCGCATTTTAATTAGAAACTCACTTTCAGCCTGATTTTTGGCTTGAAAAATCTTCTCCAATTCAGCTTTCTGTTCTGCCAATTCTTTCTTAAACTGGTCTTGTAAATTCTCCAACTCCAATCGATGCTTTGCAGACAATTCTCTGCGTAGGTTTTCCAGGCATAAACCTCTCTCGGATTCCCAGTCTTGCTTCAGGGTCTAACCCAAAAGGAAAGAAGATGACTATGGGCCAACAGTTGATGATCTGTGGCAAAAAATTCAAATTACATTCGAAAACCAGGTGTGGGCAGTCGCCGCGCCCAGATACAACTATCAGCACAGGAACCTGGATGGTCCCCCCTTAAAGGGACAGGCACAGAGACAGCAAGGATCGCCTGCCTAGAAACAAAGCAGGGGCGGAGGTTACACTCAACGATTCACGCACTGTCCCCCACGAAAGACCCAGGGTGCTACGTCACCTGACCTCTTCTGGGGGCTGGCTCTGTCCCAAATGCCCTAAGAAATGAGTCCTCACTGTCCAGCTTAGACAGGTGGGGAGCTGGGGCACAAACCTTCAACCTGGGACAAGCCTCCACCAACAGCCTGAGCAGAACAGACAGGACATAAACACCCACATGCCCGATGTCACACATGTCCCCTACCGTCACCAACGTCCCCCACATCCTCCAACCTCACCAGCCACTTCCTCTGCCATCACCGACATCGAAGGCCCTTCTACACATATAGCCTTGAAAAAGGCCCCATCATCAGACTCAAAAGCTCCAGTGAGAGACTCCCGTGACACCCTAAAACAGAACTCTTTCCTCCGGGGAGGACAATCGCAGGACAAGCTGGGATAGTCAGCACAGCACTCAGGGCCCACTGCTGCCCAGCCTCGCTGCACTCCGTGCACCCCACCTCCACCCCTCTTCCGCCTGCACCCCGCCCCCCCAACAAAGCACCCAGAACCTGCATGCTTCACACACACGTTAGACTCAGTTGTCACAGTGTGCCTCCCTGCAGGGAACATCTGTCAGTCCTAAAGCAGAGCGAAGGCCAGGCCATAGGGGCCACTTAGGAACCAGACTTGGGGGTGCAGGAGCTTCACACTACAGAACAAGTACACACAAAACTCCCAATAAGCTGTGCCGACAAACTCAAACTGTACAAGTAGAAGAATGCTTTGGCTCTAACTCAAAAAGCAATGCATTCTCCACCAGCACATTCAATTAAAGCTCTGACTGGATTTTGTCTGAATCAGGTGAGGGGCTTTCCTGGGGGGAGCCCGGAGGTGAGGTGGGGGCAAGCCACCGGGATAGAGGACAAAAGGGAAACCCTGCAGACACAGAGTGACATTTCTAACGACGTCTACCTCTATCATCCGCACGTTTTTCTCCATTTCTGACTGTAACTTCTCCTTCAGCTCAGCTGCAAGAAAAACAGAAAAGCAGATCAGATCGAAGTTCCCCCCAGTCTGCTCACTCAGGAGGTGAGAGGGTTGCTCCCCAGGAAGGCTCACCGACACTAACAGGACAACAGGGTACGTGTCTGTGGGGGAGTAAGAACTCGATGTATGGTTTAATTAACAAATGATACTCATGCCTACATCCGGACAGAGCCTTCCAGCCAGACTGACAGCCCGACACAAGCTGGCTCTGGGGCCGCAGGGGCTCACGCTCTGGTCTGTCTGCCCCACCCTGGGCCCCCACACACCTAGGCCTGTCATTCAGGCTCCCCCCGTGCCAGACTCCAGGCAAGGTACTGGCAGGCAGACAGGTAAAGACCTTCTGGGACCCAGCAGGTCCCAAGCCGAGAGGGAAGAAGCACAAGAAAAGAGGTACCAGTGCTGAGGGTGCAGGGGAGGGAAAAGGCGGGACCTGCGGGCATGGCACGGCATAGACTGGGAGGTGCACACACACCTGGACGTGTGGGCCCTGGAAAGGGACACAGGAACAAGCCAAGGTGGAGCTGGTGCCAGTCAACGGTGCACGAGCAAGGTGAGGGTGGTCTGAGCAAGCCCAGAACTCAAGCGAAGAGCCAGACACTGCCTCTGAGGGAAGGTCACGGGGGCCCAGCCCATGGCAGAGCCTCAAGGAGCAGAGGGCAAGTGTGGGCCCTCTGTGGTCTTGTTACCAGAGGTGAGCACAGAGCAAATGGCTCAGAAAGAGACCTAAGCCAAAGCGTGTTTTGTACTTTTAAAAAATGAGGAAATTGGGTGCCTGGGGGCTGGCAGTTAAGCGTCTGACTCTTGGTTTCAGCTCAGGTCATGATCCCATGGTTCGTGGGTTAAAACCCCGAGTCAGGCTCTGCACTGGCATGGAGCCTGCCTGGGATTCTCTCTCCCTCTCTCTCTGCACCCCACCCCCCCGCCAACTCATGTGTGCCCGTTCTCTCAAAATAAATAAATAAACTCAAATTAAAAATGAGCAAAAACAGGAAGACATCAAACTACTTATTTATGTTTGCTTGAACCCACATGAGGAAACAGGACAGTAACCCTGGAACCTGAGAAGACGGGCTCCCTCTTGGAGGTGGGGGTTGGGGGGTGGGGTGCAGAGAAGAGGAAGACTTTCAACACATCCAGGGCCACGCACACCGCTTTCGTTTTTCAAATGAAAAACTCAACAAATAGGCAGATCAGCAGGGAAACGGGGTGACTGCTCATGGGCAAGAGTTTATTTCTGGGGGATCAATTTGTAACCTTAGATTGTGAGGATGTGTGCGCGACTCTGAGATGCACACCCTGAATGGTAGAATTGTATGGTGTGTGAATTATAGCACAATCAAGCTGTTGTTAAAAAACTGATGCTTATATTTCATCATTATTAAAAGCACCAACGTGTTATAGTCAGATTTAAACAATTAAAACTACATATCCTGCTAAAACTTATCAGTTACTTACATCTACTGACCGAATTTAAAAAAAACTTGAAATTTGTAAAAAACGTCCTCTTATCATATACCAATTGGAAATAAGGCGGTATTTATATATAAGTGGCATATCTATATACGTGAATAGAAGTTTTTTATCTTTAAAAAAATGAAAAACAAGTAAAACTGATGTTTACAAAAAGTAGTGATTGACAAAAAGTGTACAAAAGAAACATTAAAACATACAAGTATGCCTCAGATGTAAACAAAGAGATCAGACTAGGCCAGAGAATCACCAAATGAAAAGGCGCCTAAGCTGTCCACCAGGAGCGACATGGCCCCACTGGGCACAGAGTGCGCAGCCTGGGGGACACGTCCAGAAGCCCCTGAGTCAGTCGACAAAGCTCAGCCACAGACACAGTCCCATGAGAGGTGGACACGGACACTTCCGGCACACGAGCAGGTCACCTCCAACAGCGTGGCTTCCAAACCTGCCACGAGCCCGCGGGAGAAGCGGATGCAAGGTGAGGGGACAACAGGGTCCCCACAGAGCAGGGTGCACGCAGCCCCACCCAGGGGCTGGACGGCGGCCAGCGCGCCCCGCGCTTCGCACGTCAACACTACTCCCGGGAGACACTCCTACGGGGTCACCCACATCCCCCCCCCCCCCCCCCCCAGCAGACGCGTGGCGGTGAAGCCCCCGCACGCCTGCCCACCCGTACCGGTCTCGCGGCTGTACCGCAGCGCCGCCGCCTCCTGCTCCCTCGCGTGCTGCTCCCGCACAAGCCCCAGCTCCTGCTGCTGTCTGCTCCGCAGCAGGGCCAGCTCCTGGGCGTGCCGGCCGTTGAGCATGGCCCGCAGCTCCGTCAGCGCCGTCTCCTTCTCCTTCTGGAGGTTGGCCTGCGTCAGCTCCAGCTGCGCCGTGTGCATGTTGCTGAGACTCAGGCGCAACGCCTCCAGCTCCAGGGAGGGCACCGGCTGCAGGAGAGAGAGGGGTTTCTGGGCTGCAGGTGGAATCTGGTACACGGCTCACGCGCGCCCGCAAGGATGCCGCAGCGGCACCCCACCACCACGTGCTGCTTGCACCTGCTCCACGAGGGCTCACACTCAAGGGACGGCACACCAGCTCGGCCCCCCACGGGACCTCAGTTGTCCCGGCCGCCCTCTGGCAGCCCTGGCACCGCCCAGCAGCTCCCCAACCGCCTAAAACCACCCACCCGATCCTATCCGGAAGCCCCTCCGGCCCACGTGTCCTCTCCCTCCACCTAAACCACAGCCCTGCGGTGGTGTCCTCCTTGAGCTCCCAGGCCACAAAGGGTGGCCCCCAAGCTCCTTCCAGGCAGACTCCCCAGCCCACAGGCCTGTCCTGCTGGCTGGAGACAGGTGAGCAGCCGTTCCAGAGACCGCAAGCCCCTCGTCAGAAACATGGGAAGGACAACCAGAATATGGACAGTGGGAAGCTCTGGACAGTCACTGACAATGAGGGCAAAACGTGAGGCCAAAGAGTGCCCAGAAGCGGCCAAGTTAACGACACCAACAGGAACCCCAGGTCCAGACCAGAGACAGAGTGAGCTCTGTACTTGGCTGCTCTGGAAGGTGGGCACACTTCTGTGCCTGGCTAAGATGTGCAGAATCTGTTTCTCCTTCCACTGCCTTGGGGGAAAGTGGAAGAAGGCCAGGGTTCCGGGGAGCATACTTTATTCCCAATTAACACAAACAACAGAAAAACATACTTAGAACTAGGCACTTAAGGGACACCCAGAAGCACATAGAAAGAAAATGAATAAAGGAGAGCAATAACAGAAATCATGGCAAGAGAACACATCTCCCAAGAGGCCGGCAGGGACGTCCTGCAGGACAGCAATGCCACAGTGAGCGACAGGGATGCACACGGCCCTCCCTCCACACGAGCATGTCCACAGCACCCCATGCTCCCCGTAGGTGGCAGGCACCAGGGGAGTCAGATGTGCCTTCAGGATGGCCTTGCTCATGGCGGTGGCACTGCCTGAGTTTAATGAGTGGGAGCATGGCTGATGGGGAAACATCCGGCTGTGCGGTGAGCAGCACCTGGCCAGACACACTGCCCTCGAGTATCCTTGCGTGTCCACCTGTCCTTCCGATGGCCCCACACAAAACAAGGCTGCCACACACATCTGTCCACTTTGTGACAAACCTCTCCTTCCTGCGACCCTCCCAGATCCCAAAACCCACGAGTGTAAGACACAGGGTGAGTGTGCAGGGACCAGCCATGCCCGAGCACCTGGATGGGGGCCCAAGCATCCCGGGTCACCTGGGTCTGCAGCTGGACCTGCCACATCTCCGCCGGCTGCTGTGTGCCAACCTCACCCTCCGGTCTTCTCATCCGTTCTGCAATTTCTAGTATATGTTCTTGTTCACGTTCCTGAAGAAGGAAAGCGAAGGATGTGACCCAGAGAATTCACACAAGAAAACAGTCACTAGGAACAATTACGACATCCCAGAGAGAACAGAGAACATGTGTGCACAAAAACTGGTCCAGGAGTGTTCACTGGTCACAATCACCAGAAGGAGGAAGCAACCCACGTGTCCACTGACAGGTGAATACAGAAACAAGGTGTGGCAAAGCCATTCAAAGGGGTTCCAGTCAGCCACAAAAAGGAAAGACCCACAGGCACGTGCTATGACACTGATAACCTCAAGATATACTCGGTGCAAGATGCCAGACACGTACTGTGTGGTTCTGTGAATATGCAATGTCCAGAACAGGCAAATCCACAGGGACGGAATGCTGACTGGTGGGTGCCAGGGCCTGGAAGGAGAGAGGAAAGGGGAATGACTGCCAGTGAGTATGGCAGGTTCCTTTTAGGGTAATGAAAATGTTTTGGAATTAGACAGTTGTAGTTATACAACAAAGTGACTATACTAAAAGCCACTGAAATATGTACTTTAGTGAATTTTATACATGTGAATTATATCTGAATAAAAGTAACTACGAAGGAACATTCAGCCTGTTTAAGTGGCCTGGAGTAAAGCGGAAACCCACAGAAAGAGAGGCTGCAGGTGTATATGGGACAGCAATGTGACCTCCCTGGGCCATCTGCCCCTCAGTCAAAGGAGGGAAGTGATACTTACAGGAGGGAAAATGCACACAAAAAGCCTGGAAGAGGTGGGTGCCAATAAAAGCTGAACCTGAAGATGTAAATTGAAACATCGTTTTATAGCAACTAAATTGGCAAAAGTTGTTGATAATGTTGATCCTCAATGTCACCAAGGACATGGAAAAATAACCGAATACTGTCACCGACAGAATAAGTTGGTATAACTTTTTCTTAAGAGATATTTTGACACCGTATGTCAAGAACCATAGAAAACGTTTCTGTCTAGGGGTGCCTGGATGGCTCAATCGGTTGAGCGTACGACTTGGCTCGGGTCATGATCTCATGGTTCACGGGTTTGAGCACTGCGTTGGGACTCTGTGCTGACAGCTCAGAGCTTGGAGCCTGCTTCGAGTTCTGTGTCTCCCTCTGTTTCTGCCCCTCCCCATTCGCACCCCGTCTCTCTCTCTCTCTCTCTCTCTCTCTCTCTCTCTTAAAAAAAAAATAAAAGTTAAAAAAAAAAAATTTTTTTTTAATAAATAAATAAATAAACATTAAAAAATTAAAAAGAAAGAAAATGTTTCTGTCTTAATATTCCCAACTCTAGAAAATTTTCAGCATCAATACTCCAAAGGGAAAAGAAAAGCTACAGGCCCTCTATGAGCATTCCAGTCTCCTCTCCCCTAGCCAGCCCCCACCCCGCCTAGAGCCTGCCCTGGAGCACACCCCACCTGGAGCAGCCACTGCAGCCACAGGCCTCCCAGCTTCCCTTACATGACAGCCCAGACCTTTCTCTGAGGCTTGTCTACAAAGCACCTCGGACTCAAACCAATCTGAAATTCTCCTGCCCCAACTAAGGCTCCTCCAACATTAGCTACCTCAGTCAACAACACCCCCAAACCCTCACAGTCCTCCTATTCCTGCCTCCCCTCCCATCAACCCCACAAGCTCAAGGCCAGTCCTGGCATTCCGCCATTCCCATGAGCATGGCTGACTGGCCCCCGTGGTCACGTGGCCTAATGTGCGGTCACTGGCTTGGAGACTGGGTAATACATTCAGAAAACAAATCTGACCTCGTCATACTCCCTTGAAAAACTCCATGAGTCCGCTGTCCTTGCCATAAAATCCCTGCAGGGTGCAGAGCCGCCCTCTGTCCCACTGGGCACCTGCCTCATGTCCCAGGAACATGAATCCTGGAACAGCTATGCCTCCCTCCTCTAGCTCCTCTGGGCCCTTCCCAGCCTCTGTGACTATTTTAAGCCTTGACTTAAAAAGCCTTGACTGTAAGCCTTGGCTCCTGCTGCTCCTGAAACACACGTCTGATGCCAGGAAGCGGTCAGTACTGTTGGTGAAGTCGCACATGCAAGCGGCCTCTATCTGTGAGGCCAGGAATGTGGAATCACAGTGCTCAAAGGGGAGCGCTAGAGCCAGTTAAAATATCATCATGGATCCTTTTTCAAATTAAGGATTTTTCCCCAATGGGAAACAGTAACATAGGAGTGTCCAGTTCTAAACATAAAATAGGCATGGGGCGCTGGGGTGGCTCAGTCAGTTAAGCATCCATCCCACTCTTGATTTTGGCTCTGGTCATGAGCTCATGGTTCATGGGTTCAGGCCCTGCATCGGGCTCGTGCTGACAGTGCGGAGCCTGCTTGGGATTCTCTCTCCTCTTTTTCTGCCCCCCCCCCCCCCCCCCCCCCCCCTCTCTCTCACAAAAAAAAACTAAAAAAAAAAAAAAAACAAAAAACATTTAAACATAAAAGGCACAATCTTAAAACATTTTTGCTATAAACATCAGGATTGTTGGATAAAACATATCAAAGGTGACTTCTGAAGGGGTGCCTGGGTGGCTCAGTCGGTTAAGTGCCCGACTTCAGCTCAGGTCATGATCTCACGTTCATGAGTTCCAGCCCCATATAGGGCTCTGTGCTGACAGCTCAGAGCCTGGAGCCTGCTTCTGTATGTGTCTCTCTCTCTGTCCCCTGCCCCCCCACTGGCGCTCTCTCTCTCAAAAATAAACACTAGAAAAAAGTGACTTTTGAGGGAACACCTCCCCCCCATGTGCCAGAAAGAAGGGATGTGGAATCTAAAATGATCTAGGGAGACAGGGACACTTAAGAGCAGCACATGGTCCCAGAATCAGAGGCTTTGCCAGGCCGGTGGTTGGTAACGTGATGTCTGACATTGCCAGGTTTCCTGAAGGGCTGTGCAGCAGGACAGGACAGACATCCTCACTGCCTGTGGGGAGGAAGGCCAGGTACAGGGAGGTCAGGAAGCTTCTCTATCTCCAAATGGGAAGGCAGAGGGGATGAGCTGGGGGCAGTTCTCCTGAGAAATTAAAACCCAGGCCTATTCCTCATATTGTTTACAAATTTACATATGCCACGGGGTGCAGAAATCCCCAAGCAAAGAAACTGACCTAAAAACAAGTCTTAGTGAAGAGCTACTTCTGGGACACTGATCAAATACAAATCCAGCACCCATCTGGAAGGACTCCCACAAGCCAAGACAGATATTCTCACGGAACTCATACAAACACCTCACTAAAGATGAGAACACAACAGGCTACTCCAAAAACGATGACAAGTACATGGAAAACAACATATTAAAAAGAGAAAAGGTCTCAAGCAGTAGCACCCACAGTGGCCCTCTCACACAGGTGTGCAGGCCAAAATACTCAAAGTGATCCAAATAATCCCAAGCCTCACATTAAAAAAAAAATTTTTTTTACATTTATTTTTGATAGAGAGAGACAGAACACAAGTGGGGAAGGGGCAGAGAGAGAAAGAGACACAGAATCTGAAGCAGGCTCCAGGCTCCGAGCTGTCAGCACAGAGCCTGGCATGGTCCTCAAACTCACAAACCGCGAGATCATGACCTGAGCCGAAGTGGGGCGCTTAATCGACTGAGCCACCCAGGCGCCCCCAAGCCACACACTTAATTTAAAGTGAGTAACTAATCATACCTTTAAATACTAGGCAACATTTAGATCTGCTCATTAAAAAGGATAGTTATGCTTAATTAAAAAAACAGCTTGAGAGGCACCTGGGTGGCTCAGTCGGTTAAGTGTCCAACTTCGGCTCAAGTCATGATCTCATGGTTCGTGAGTTCGAGCCTCGTGTCAGGCTCTGTGCTGACAGCTCAGAGCCTGGAGCCTGCTGCAGATTCTCTGTCTAAACTCTCTCTCTGCCCCTCCCCACTTGCTTATACTCTCTCTTTCTCCCTCAAAAATAAACATTAAAAAAAATTTTTTAATGGTTAAGATGGTAAGTTTTATGTTAAGTGTATTTTACAATTTAAAAATGACAAAACTATACACTGAGGGAATTATAAATGAAGTTTAACTATTCTAACATCCTTGTACTATCAAAGAGTGAAGGTATTAATTAGATTTAGATATAAAGAAGTATAAATGTTGTATGTAATAAGCTCACCATTAAAAGAATAGAAACTGAGTATATTATTACTCCAAAATGAGTAAAGGGAAAATTAAAAAAAAGAAATCTCCTGATAAAAAATAATCCAATGAAATGTAAGCTCAAACACATCGAAGTTTACATTAAATATAAATGAATTAAACTACACACAGGGGCTCCTGGGTGGCTCAGTCAGTTGAGTGTCCAACTTCGACTCAGATCATGATCTCACAGTTCAAGAGTTGGAGCCCCACGTTGGACTTGCTGCTGTCAGCACGGAGCCTGCTTGGGATCCTCTGTTCCCCTCTCTCTGCCCCTCCCCTGCTCGTTCTTTCTCTCTCTCTCAAAAATGAATAAACAGGGGCGCCTGGGTGGCTCAGTCGGTTAAGCGACTGACTTCGGCTCAGGTCATGATCTCCCGCTCTGTGAGTTCCAGCCCTGCGTCGGGCTCTGTGCTGACAGCTCAGAGCCTGGAGCCTGCTTCAGATTCTGTGTCTCCCTCTCTCTCTGGCCCTCCCCCATTCACGCTCTGTCTCTCTCTGTCTCAAAAATAAATAAACGTTAAAAAAAAATTTTTATAAAAAAAATGAATAAACATTTATTTAAAAAAAAAACTATCCAATAAAAAAACAGACCCTGTCAGAATAATTTTTAAAAATCAACACCATGTTGTTTACCACAACATACATCTAAAACATAAAGACACAAAGATTTCGGAAGGGAAAGGATAAAAAAGACCAGAATCACGTCTGATCCAATGACACAAAGTTCTAAAGCGTAACTGCCACAGAAAATCAGGACGGTGTTGACTCTGGGGTGTGGGGAGGAGGGCAGCAGGGCACGAGGAAGATTCCAGGTCCAGCACTGTGCTATTTCTTACTGCAGAAGGAACGTGTAGTATTTACTGTGTATTCATTTGTTAAGCGTGTACACTTTATGTACTTTCTACTTCTCTGCGCACATGCTATATGTCACAGTTTAAAACAAGTATGAAAATGGGTATTTAAGGGTGAGTTTTATGGACCCCACCAGAGACCATTTCTCCAGGCCCTGCCTATGATCTAGATTTCTCCTGCAATAACACAGATTAAAAACCAAACTTGCTCACTGCCTAAAGTAATGTGGACTGAGTCCCACTAGAATCAAACGTCTAAAATACAGGCTTTAGGGGTGCCTCACCAGCTCGGCTGGTAAAGCATGTGACTCTTGATCTCAGGGTTCTGAGTTCAAGCCCCACATTGGGCATGGAGCCTACCTAAAAAAAACTGTTTATAATACAGACTTTTAACACAACACTTTAAAACTAATCAGTTCAGTATCTAATAAATTTCCTCCCAAATACCAAAACAAACATAAGGAATTAATTCAACACATGTGGAATTCACGTCAGGCCCTGTGGCAGAAAACGGGACCACGGGAGAGATGAGGGCCAGGCCCAGGAAACACGCCGCGACAGCAAGGCGGCAGGTGAGCAAGGGAGGTCACACGTGACAGCTATCCTCAACGCACGACAGGCAACTTTCTCTCTTCAACATCGGGCAAAAAAAGATCAGAGGTCCCAAGGAAGGGAGAGGTGGGCTCGGTCAGAAGGGTCCCCACAGAGACTTCCACACCGGGGCAGCGCCAAGGGAGCAGGGCCTGCAGGGGAAGCTCTGAAGCCCGTTTTCTTTGCTTCGAGTTTCTACACTTCACGAGACAGGACCCTTCAGAGACCGAGTCCTCTCTCTGGTCTGGATTTCTCCAACAGGGTGAAACCCCCTCAGGAGCAACACGCTGTAACAGAGAAGCCTGAGGAATACCTCTGTGATGACCCGAGGCGGTTCCGGATGGTCGCCGTCTGGGTTCCGCTGTGGCCGCGCCGAAGCCCCCGTCCTCTCTCCATCGGAGTCCTCCAGCTGAGAGGGGAAGGGCCAGAGAAGAGCATTTATAGCAACGTCCAGAGCTGCGACCTCAGCCTTCTGGCCAGTGCCCACACCAGCTCCAGCCCCACTCGTTCACGGCATGCTTTCCTCCAGAAACAATTCTCAATCCCTAAACATTTTTTATGCGACTCATTTCCCTAATGATGCTGCTGTCCTTCCTAATGAATTTTGCTTCAAGTTATTTCACTGTGCGAGTGATGTCTAAATTATTAAATTTTTAGTTTCTCAATAAATTCTACTCTTTCAGACACATGCACAATTTCTATGCTCTTATTTTTATGTAAGCTCAAATATTTCATCCTCATGATTTTCCATTTTTAGATAAATTTTTCCTTAATAATTTGTAATAAATTCCTCAATATTTTTAAAAAGAGTATTTTATCATCTCAAACCTGAGTTTAAAGTTTCCCAATGAATTATCCCTGATGTTTTTTTGGCCCATAAATTCACAGTAATTCTGGGCTTTTAATCTGCTGTGCAAAATGAATTGATAATGCCTGTCTGCAAAAAAGTTAGGTGATGTCCAAAGAAAATCTATGTTTGAAATACGAAATCAAAATACCTATAAGTCTCTCTCATGCCTTTGTCATTAACCACAGCATCACCTTAACTCTGGGTACATTATGGGGGTCTGCTGGACCCAACATGACTGTCATTTCTTCTTTAAGCAGTTATAACTATTTGAGGGGGCTGATATTTCGTAAATTTTCTCTTTTGGGTCTTCAAAACACACACACAAAAGTTACTTACTTCTCTAAGAAATAGAGTAAAACATATTTTATTTTGCCATTACTACATGGGCCCACTAGACCCCGTGTAGTGTCTAAGATCCAAGACGGACCTGAGCAGTCTTGTTTTCATCTATCATGGCACCATGTCATCATCCTAAGAATTATTTCATCAGACTCAGCAGTTTATCCAACTGTGTCAAGAACCACCAAAACAATGAGAAAACAGGAGAAAGGGAGCCGCCCGGAGGATGAGGAAACAGTGCGGTGAAATCACCATCTTGCAGTATTTTTACTCACTGCAGAGACTCGCTGCAACCTGTCTTCAACATGATAGCCAAGAACTTTTTGTTTTCTTCCCAAAATGGCAACGAGAAGAAAGCCAACAGGACAGACTTTCATAATCATTAGATGAATTAAAAGATGAATGCTGAGAGAGAACAGCACTTGAGGCCAAGGATGATGGCAAAATTGACAGTAAAAATGAAGTCTCAGATTACAAGTCTTCACATACAATATTCAGTCAAGCTTCTCAAAATCAGGAATTAGTGAACAGAACGTTTTTTTAAATTTATTTATTTTTGAGAGAGAGAGAGAGACAGAGAGCATGTATACGAGCAGGGGAGGGGCAGAGGGGGAGGGGCAGAGGGGGAGGGGCAGAGGGGGAGGGGCAGAGGGAGAGGGAGAGAAAGAATCCCAAGCAAGCTCTGCACTCAGTACGGAGCTCGTGCGGGGCTCGAACTCATGAACAGTGAGATCACGACCTGAGCTGAAATCAAGAGTCTACACCCAACCCAATGAGAGCCACCAAGGCCCCTCTAATGTGCAGAACAACATTTCTAGGAAGAAAGAGGAAGCATGATAGTCTCATCCAGCATCACTCACAAGAAGGCTCCAACTCACAATATTTTGCATCAAGAACCTCCATCATCCCACTTGCTAAGAGCATATCAATATTCTTTAATTTTTATTTCTACGTGACAAAAATTTACTTGATATAAAGAGGTATGGGGCACCTGGGTGGCTCAGTCGGTTGAGCGTCCAACTGTGGTTCAGGTCATGATCTCAAGGTTCAGGAGTTCAAGCCCCACATAGGGCTCTGTGCTGACAGCTCAGAGCCTGGAGCCGCTTCGGATTCTGTGTCTCCCCCTCTCTGTCCCCCTCCTGCTCGCACTGTTTCTCTCTCTCAAATAAAAAATAAAAAACATTTTAAAAAATTTAAAAAGAGGTATCAAAATTTTTAATATCATTTTAACTTACTGCTTTATTCTTACTCCGGTAAGTTATTTATAAAACGACTTACACAAAAAGTAAAGCATGGGACCCAGACGATAAGTGATGATGACTATTTTTCCTGGTAGTGCCCAAACAGGAGTTGGAAGAGCTATAGAGCCATACTTGCTAACCCTTCTACAGCCCTGCTTAAAATCTGCAGTACAGGGGCACCTGGAGGCTCAGCTGGTTAAGCGTCCGACTCTATCAGTTTTGGCTCGGGTCATGATCTCACGGTTGTGGGCTCGAGCCCCTCGTTGGGCTCTGCGCTGACAGCCGCAGAGCCTGCTTGGGATTCTCGGTCTCCCTCTCTCTCTGACCCTCCCCCGCTGTCTCTCAAAAATAAACATTAAAAAAAAAAATCTTCAGTACAAGTTTTTGTAAAGGTAATTTTCCTCTGACATTTTTGACCTCCAAGCAATCTTTGGATGGTTCTTTTACAAGAAATGGCCTGTACTTAACTTTGTTCCTGACGCATAGCTGAGGTCAAATACCGCTTTCTGCCACTTCTCAGCTAACTGCCAGAACGGAGATGACCGTTGCACTGATTGAAGTAAAATGTCTTTTCACGGCGCACTTCACTTAAACTGTGAGGGAAGATGGCTAGATCCTGAACACCGACCATAAAGTCTTTTTGCAATTCTATCGTTGCTTCTAACCCCCTGAAAAACTCAAATCTTTAAGTTGCTTACAAACATGCTTTATTGACATACTCTTAGAATTTAATACGTGCCTGTGTTTTCTGCTCAGATCAGCAATTTACTTTCTTTACCCTAAGACTGCAGAATCTTCACCTGAAAGAGTATAGCAAAATTATGATATAGGAACTTTACGAATTAATTTTTCTTACAGAATTTTCATGGTATATTGTTTTTTCAATTGTCTATCTCCAATTTCTTTAGTCTTTTGGTCTTAAAACTAAAACATTGAACATAAAAAACAGCTTCCACACTAAGTTGCAGAATACTGCACTAAGCTGCTTCTACACTAACCTGCAGAATACAATTTCACCCAGCTTGGCAGGTTTCATTACACAACAAACCCACCCACACCCCACCGCTGGAGGGTGGCCCTAACTCAGCAGTGGACACCACAAGGAAAACCACCAAGTGACAACTGGGCATTTTCCACCTCCAGGATTGCATTACCTGGTTTTCAGTTCTTTTCTATGTCTAAAGACCATTAAAGTAACAAATGTATCAAATACGCTTTTAAACCAAATTAAGTGGGGGGGGGGGAGCACCTGGGTGGCTCAGTCCATCAAGAGTCCTGTCTCTTGATTCAGCTCAGGTCATGATCTCAGGTTTGTGAGTTCAAGCCCTGTATCAGGCTCCATGCTGACAGCACAGAGCCTGCTTGGGATTCTCTCTCTCTCTCTGTCTCTCTCTCTCTCTGCTCCTCCCCTGCTCATGCTTTCTCTCAAAATAAATAAATAAAACTTAAAAAAAAAAAAAAAAACTAAGCAACTTATTGTATGTTTAAAAGCATTACTATTTCTCACACATACATTTCATCTCACCGTATGGTATTCAATAAGCTCATTAAAAACCCATAGAAGTGAAACTTCTAAAAATTTCCAAATGGGCAAAATAAAACAAAAACACTTAATCATGTTCAAAGAACAACTATGACATAAAGGCTCTACAAGGACTCATACTCTGCTGACACAGACACAGCTGCAAGGAAGGCCTTGTGCCTATAAGGTGTTCTGCTAGGTCAGAGGAACATGTGACTGTTGATCTCAGGGTTGTGAGTTCAAGCCCCACATTGGGTGTACAGATTACCTAAAACTAAAATCTTAAAAAAAAGAAATCTAATTAATTCCTCAGGAGATAGGAGGAAAATAATGATGGCTTCATCCTATACATGCTACTTTTTTTTTTTAAGATTTTAAGTAATCTCTATACCCAACATGGGACTCAAACTCATAACTCTTGAGATCAAGAGTCACGTGCCCTACTGACTGAGCTAGCCAGATGCCCCTAACATGCCACTTTTTTTTTTAACCTATGCACATGAAAATTTTTAAGTAAGAATGTAATTAAAAAGTAATTTGTCCTGAAAAATAATAAAAAATTGAAAAGTTGTGAGTGAAGGTAAAGTCACACCACAGAAAAATGAATAGGCTTGACTATATATACATTTTAAAGCCTGGGAATCAATGGTCTACATATCTTTCTCAAGAAGTTAGAAAACCAAGAAAATCAAAACCAAACATACTTTAAAATAAACTACACATAAGAGCAGAAATCAAAGAAACATAGATATGTTACATAAAAGAATAAAGCCTATAGTTAACTTTTTATAAAAATAGTAAGCATTAACTTGTGGCAAGACCAACAAAGGCACAAATACTCACCTTTAAAAAATGAAAGGGGTGCCCGGGTGGCTCAGTCAGTTAAGCATCTGACTTCGGCTCACGTCATGATCTCGCGGTTTGTGAGTTCGAGCCCCACATTGGGCTTTGTGCTGTCATGACAGTTCAGAGCCTGGAGCCTGCTTCAGATTCTAGGTCTCCCTCTCTCTCTGCCCCTCCCCCGCTCAAGCTCTGTCTCTCTCTCTCTCTCTCTCTCTCTCTCAAAAAATTAACATCAACAAAAAAAATTTTAGTAAAAAAATAAACAAAAATGAAAAGGGTCATCAATACTGACGCCACAGACACTGAAAACATTCCTATGAAAAACTTAATGCCAAAAATTGGAAGATTAGATGAAAGAACAAATTCTGGGAAAAAGCATTAGTGAATAGTTTGATAACTATCAAATAAATGGAGTCTGTAATTCAAAGCTTTCCCACAAACAAAACCTCAGTTCCCAAAGTCTTCACCATCTTACACAAACTCATTCACAGAGCAAAGGAGACCTCTCAGCTCCTTGGATAAGGCCAGCACAATCTCAACACTACAAGTACAGGTCACTCTGTCACAAAAATATATGCTTTCTTTGTATCAACTGAGATGATATGACTTTTCTCGGAGTCTGTTAATGAACTGCACTAATTTCTTTGAACGTCTGACCAATCTTGCACAACACTAAAATACACTCCACTCCACACCCACCCAAACTGTTAAAATAGAGGAGGAAAAAAAAGACAGTCAATACAAATCACAGATGCTATGGAACAAGTAAAACTTACACATGTCACTACCGAAAATATAAACTGAACAACTGTTTTAAACACAGCTCAACATATGCATGTTGAACAAATAGATGTATAATGACCCAACAATTAAGTAACTAATTATAGCCTCAATAGAAACATCTGCACATGTACACCAAGAGACTTGTCTAAGAATGGGTGTAGTAAATGCCAAGTAACTGTAGAATAGACAAACAGATGGAAGCACATTCATATAATGAAATACCACACAATAACGAAAATGAATAAACAATAGTGTTTAACATGAATAAACCTCATAAACAAGACACTGGATAAAAAAGATCCAGACTCAAGATATGCATACTAGATTATTCCATTAAAAGTTCAAAAACCTGGGGCGCCTGGGTGGCTCAGTCGGTTAAGCATCTGACTGGCTCAGGTCATGATCTCCTGGTTCATGGGTTCGAGCCCTGTGTCGGGCTCTGTGCTGACAGCTCCAAGCCTGGAGCCTGCTTCGGATTCTGTGTCTCCCTCTCTCTCTCTGCTCTCCCCCCACTCATGCTCTATCTCTCTCTCTCAAAAATAAATAAACATTAAAAAAAAAAAAAAGTTCAAAAACCTGCTGCACCTGGCTGGCTCGGTTGGTTAAGCATCCAACTTCGGCTCAGGTCATGATCTCACGGTTCGCGGGTTCGAGTCCCGCATTGGGCTCTGTGCTGTTAGCTCGGAGCCTGGAGCCTGCTTCTGATTCTGTGTCTCTCTCCCTCTCTCTCTCTGCCCCTCCCCCGCATGCACTCTGTCTCTCAAAAATAAATATACATTAAAAAAAAAACCAGCAGGGGCGCCTGGGTGGCGCAGTCGGTTAAGCGTCCGACTTCAGCCAGGTCACGATCTCGCGGTCCGTGAGTTCGAGCCCCGCGTCAGGCTCTGGGCTGATGGCTCAGAGCCTGGAGCCTGTTTCCGATTCTGTGTCTCCCTCTCTCTCTGCCCCTCCCCCGTTCATGCTCTGTCTCTCTCTGTCCCAAAAATTAAAAAAAAAAAAAAAAAACGTTGAAGAAAAAAAAAAAAACCAGCAGTCCCATTGGATGAGGACCCATTCTAATGATCTCATTTTAAAAAATAATAATTAATTAGTTAATTAATTCAAAAATCAGCAAAATTAAACTACAGTTCTAAAAGTCAAAGTACTCAATACACAAAAGGTAACTTGAGATGAATCATAAACCCAGAAAGCAAAACCATAAGGCTTCAAGAAGACATAGGAAAGTACATGATCTCAGAGCTAGAAGAAATTTTTTGGATAGGACACAAAAAGCACTAACCATAGGAAAAACTGATAAATTCAACTTCAACAAAGCAAGCAAAACTGAGGAAAAACATTCACAATACATATACCTAACATATGACAGATACGAAGAATATTAAGAATTCCTACAAATCAACAATGAAAACATTTTTTTTAAATCAAATGCTTACCAAAACAGCAAAGTCCAGACATGTAACAACGTAACATTGACAATGCCTGGCATCCAATCAAAAATTATTAAACATACCAAAAGGTGAGAAATGTGACCCATAACCAAGAGAAAATCAGTCCAATGGAAATATACCCGAAAAGGACAGAGAGGATAGAATTAGCAGACAGGGACATTAAAATAGCTGTTATATTAATACCCAGTATTTAAAGGGAAATACAAACGCAATGAAGAATGATATAAAAAATACAAAATACCCGAAACAAAAAGAAATTCACTTAATTCTAGATTAATAGAATAGACATTGCAAAGAAAAGATCAGCAAACTTGATCTAGCAATAGAAGTGATCTAAAATGAAGAACACGGGGTGCCCGGGAGGCTCAGTTGGTTAAGCGTCTGACTTCAGCTCAGATCATGATCTTGCGGTTCATGGGTTCGGGCCCCGTGTCAGGCTCTGTGCTGACAACTCAGAGCCTGGAGCTGCTTCGGATTCTGTGTCTCCCTCTCTCTCTGCCCCTCCCCCGCTCAAGCTCTCTCTCTGTCTCCCAAAAATGAGTAAACATTAAAAAAAATTTAAAAAAATAAAATGAAGAACAAAAAGGCAGAGACTGGAAAAAAATGTTTTAATAAGTAAATAAAGCAAAGTCTAAATGACCCATAGGATAACCTTAAACAATTTGCAATATATAGATTTGAAATCACAAAGGGGGAAGAATGGGAAGCAACAAAAAGTATTTGAAAAATTGAACAAAAATTTTCTATATTTGGTGAAAACTAAACCAAAGTTTCATAAAGATCAACATATCCCAGGCAGTAGAAACACAAAGGAAACCACCCTAGGCACATCATGATGAAAGAATTTGAAACCAGAGATAAAAACAAAAGTTTTAAAAGTACCCCCAAAAAATTAAAAGGAAAAAAAGACTCTACAGAGGGGCGCATGGATAGCTTGGTTGGTTATGAGTCTGACTCCTGATTTTGGCTCAGGTCACGATCTCACGGTTCCTGGGATCGAGCCCCAAGTAAGGCTGTGCGCTGACAGCACGGAGCCTGCTTGGGATTCTCTCTCTCTCCTTCTCTCTCTCTCTGCCCCTCCCCTCCCTCATGCGCTCCTGCTCTCGCTCTTTCTCCCAAAATAAATAAACATAAAAGAAAAAAGTTCTACAGAAAGAGGAATGAAGAATGACAGCAGATACCTTCAGAAACTATATGGGCCCAACAACCACGGTGCTGCAAAAAGAAAACTGTCAACTACAAATTCTATATCCAGTAAAGATTTCTTTCAAATATGAAGGCAAAACAAAGTCAGTTTCAGACTAACAAAAAAGCCAAGAGAATTCATCGGCAGACCTGCACTACAAAAAATTTATTGAAAGGAAGCTCTTCAGACTGAAGGAAAAATGATACATGATGCAAAACTGGGTCTATACCAACAAACCAAAGCCCTGGGATTGGCAAGTATGTTGGTAAACATAAAAAGGTACCACTTCTTGCTTCTAAAAAGATAATAGACTTAATGTTTATTCATTTTTTGAGAAGAGAGCACGAGCAGGGGAGGGGTAGAAAGAGAGGGAGACATGGAATCGGAAGCAGCCTCCAGGCCCCGAGCTGTCAGCGCAGCTGTCAGACAGATCCCACAATGCAGGATTGAACCCACGAACTGTGAAATCATGACCTGAGCCAAAGTTGGATGCTTAACTGACTGAGCCACCCAGGCGCCCCGACAACAGACTTTTTTAAAAAAGAACGAGAAACATCACTACACACTGCTACGGCGTGACTGCCAAGATATGATAAGTGAAAAAAACAAGATACAGAAATGTAAAGTATCCTGCTACTAAAGAAGCAGATAGTGAGAAATATATGCACATATTTGCTTCTATTTTTAAAAACATAATAATAGGGGCACCTAAGTGGCTCAGTTAAGCATCTGACTTCACTTCAACTCAGGTCATGATCTAACGTTTGTAAGATCAAGCCCCACGTTGGGCTCTGCACTGACAGCATGGAGCCTGCTTGAGGTTCTCTCCTTCTTTGTCCCTCCTCCACTTTGTCTCAAAATAAACAAACAAACAACCACACACAGACACAAATGAAAAAAGGGGAGCCTGGGTGGCTCAGTCAGTTGAGCATCTGACTCTTGATTTTGGCCCAGGTCATGATCTCAGGGTCATGGGATCGAGCCCTGCGTCGAAATCCCTCTCAACATGGAGCCTGCTTAAGACTCACTCTCCCTCTCCCTCTGCCCCTCCTCCGTGCACTAGCTCGCATTCTCTCTGTCTCTTTAACGATAACAACAAATTGAAAACAAAATCTCCCTAAAACAAGAGAAAATAAAACAAACGAATATAAATATATTAAGTTTCTGGCTTAAACTATTTCAAGTGATTTTATTTATTTATTTATTTTTTAAATATTTATTTTATTTTTGAGACAGGGAGAGACAGCATGAACGGGGGAGGGTCAGAGAGAGAGGGAGACACAGAATCTGAAGCAGGCTCCAGGCTCTGAGCTGTCAGCACAGAGCCTGACGCGGGGCTCAAACTCACAGACTGCGAGATCATGACCTGAGCCGAAGTCAGATGCTTAACCGACTGAGCCACCCAGGCGCCCCTCAAGTGATTTTAAAACAAAGTAATTTGACTGCACATCACTGTGGAAAATACCTAAAGGACAAAAATGAGTGCAAAGTAATCGTAATTAGTAATAATGTTATTATAAAACTAGAAAGAGAAAGAAAGCCAAGTGAGTAATGATGTTAATGTCAGGAACATACATTTTTAATGTTAAAGGGAAATTTCAAACTTAAGTAGAAACTCTGTAATCATAAACTATGAACTCTGTAATCATACACTACTCTGTAACTCATAAACTATAAAACAAAACCTAACTATTCACTGACATGACCTTGAAACAATAAAACCCCTAACATCTAGATCATGTTTCTGAACACTACTTCCCACTAGAGGAGCCAGGAGTCATGGGAAACGCCTGGCTCCAGGCCTGGGGCAAGAAATGCACCAGCTAACCGGCAACACTTTGTCCAAAAGCAAGGAAGCCATCACAGTGACTGCGGAGGATCAAACTAAAGATGCTCTCCCTTGTCAAAGATGGGAAAATCTGAGCAGCACACTAACAGACACAAGACTTGCTCATGACAAATTGTTAAACATAAGTGAATTTACAGTGAGGCTCAAGAAAGCCAGTCCAATGGTCATATGTGGAAAAGTGTAGCACAGCAACATGAGTAACTTAAAAGGAAAGAGTGATGCCTTTACCCTGCTTTCCAATCCAAGCCGGGCACCAGGGTAACCAGATAACTGATAAAGGGAAGTTCTCGTGCAACGTTACATACAATTAATAAGGAAAGAGGGGCAGAATTGAAATAGCAGTATTTTGTGCTCACTGGTGAAATAACAGTTCTCGGCAACAATCCACGTGGGCTACTGAAACCTGAGATAAAAAGTCCACGAGGACCTCTGAAGTAGACAAGCATGCAGATTGGGCCTCAAGCCACTGGTGACCACAACACAAGAGACTACCAGCTCTAATTCCTATTACAAAAATTTATGCAAAAAATGCATTTTTTCTTAACTATTACATGCAATCAAATAAGCAGAATGAAGAATGAAGTCATGGATGTAAGAACTAAGGCAGAAGCCAGGGAGCCCACATACCCTTGAGAGCAGCAGAGAGCTCTGATGCCCACGCAGCAAGGGGGCTCATCCCGCAGCACCCACTTCCTTGTGAGGGGATAACCAGAGTCCCTACCTCACAGCCTGGCTTACAACACGTACAACCATTTCTGGCACAAATTTTAAAAACAAACATTAGTCATTATAATTCTAAGTAAAAATGTAATTGCTTCCATCTCTTATTATTAAAAAAAAAACCCACACAACACAAAAAAATAAAAAACTAACGCCTCATCATACAGGTCACTGCCAGGTATCCCAGGAAGTAAAAAACAGAAAATAACATGAACCTTGTGCAAAATAATGCATAAATCCTTTTACAGTTATCTGGCATTCTGAAATGCCCTATCAATTGTGTAACTTGATCCATCACTGACCAGGCATCCGTAAATAAAGCACCCAGCACCTTCTTTTTTTTTTTCTTTTTTTTTAATGTTTTTATTGTTGAGACAAAGAGAGACAGAGCATGAGCAGGAGAGGGGCAGAGAGAGAGGGAGACACAGAATCCGAAGCAGGCTCCAGACTCTGCGCTGTAGCATAGAGCCCGCCATGGGGCTCGAACTCACGGACCGTGAGACTGTGACCTGAGCTAGTTGGATGCTTAACCGACTGAGCCACCCAGGCGCCCCTGGCACCTTCTAACCCAGGCCCATAGTCAGTTAGATGGTCACAAAATGCAACTCTGTTTCTCTATTAGACTGAGCTGACCACAATGAGGAAAGCCAATCTCTGGAAGTCTGACTTCAAACTCCAGATGGAACGACTTGAGCCCCACTGCTCCCCCAAGCACCCCAAACGGTTGAGGTAGCTCAGAATAAACTGAACTGCCCTACATTAAGAAAACTAGGTCACAGCAATCAGTGCCTCCACTAAAAATGGAATGAAGCTGCAGACAGAGGGCTTCGGGACCCTGACCAGGAGGACCCGGCAGGGCTGCCCAGGGAACCACAACCCCGCCCTCGGCCACTGCGCGGGAGCCCAAGAAGCCAGCGGCCAGCGCAGCTCGCCTCCTGCTTTTCTGACCCAGCGCTCTGCAGACTCAACCCCACCCCTGGCTCCCCGGCGAGAGGAGGGGAAGGCATCCACTCAGACACATCAAAATGAACCCTCGATGCAAGAGGTAATGCCCAGCCTTGGAACTTGACATTAACCAGGACATTTCCCTTGAAGCAGACAAGAGGTCGGCAAACTAACAGTGACCCCTCTGGCAGGGAATGCCAGGACACAGAGCTGGCCGAGCCCGAAGCTTCCCCACCTCCAGGCCACGTCCATCCACGACGTCTTGCTCGTTCAGAAGCTCTTCCTCCAGCTTGAGCCTGAGCCTCTGAATTTCAACCTGACCCTGATCCACAGGCAAATATATTCTGTCCTTTAAAAGAAAAGGTAATTCTTTTTTTTATACTCTAAGAACACAAAGGTCCACGCACTCCATTCCTGCCACCGCACCAATCAGACTTCAACAGCCTTTCCCTAAATATGACCTTCAGATTTATCACGCTGTCCCTCCTATTACAGTTGCCTATTATGGACTGACGGTGTCCCACAAATTCCTGTGTTGAAGCTCAACACCCCCTTGTGACAGCAGGGCCTCGAAAGAGGTGATTAAGGTTAAATGAGGTCACAGGGTGGGCCTGGTCCAGCAGGACTGGGGTCCTTCTAAGAAGAGGAAGGGACACCAGTGTTCTCTGTCAGGTGAAGATGCGTGGAGAAGGCAGCAGGCTCCAGGCTCCAAGCTGTCAGCACAGAGCCCAATGCGAGGCTTGAACTCACGAACCATGAGATCATGACCTGAGCTGAAATCAAGAGTCAGATGCTTCACATTAAATCAGACTGATAATTTTTTTAGCCTTAAGAGCCAAGGGAATTTGCCTACTCGGATTTGGACTTGCTGGGGATCCATTACCCTTCGTTGTTTCCTATTTCTCCCTTCTGGAGTGGGCTGTCTATCCCATCCCTGTTCCACCACTGTGGTTGGGAAGCATGTAACTTTGGTTTCACAGCCTCACAGTAGGAGAGAAATTTGGCCCCAGGAGGAACCCTACTTCAAGTCTTACCCATATCTGATTTAGATGATATCTAGATGAGAAAGAATGCTGGAATGAGTAACGATCTCTGGGGCTGTAGGGATGGGGTGAATGTATTTTGAATGCAAGAAAGATGAATTGGGGAACCAAAGGAGAGAATGTTATGGACTGAAGTATATCCCCAAAACTCTCATGTGGAAGCCCTAATGCCTATCGTCACTGTATCTGAAGACAGGGCTTTTGGGGCGCCTGGGTGGCTCAGTCGGTTGAGCGTCCGACTTCGGCTCAGGTCACGATCTCGCGGTCCGTGAGTTCGAGCCCCGCGTCGGGCTCTGGGCTGATGGCTCGGAGCCTGGAGCCTGCTTCCGATTCTGTGTCTCCCTCTCTCTCTGCCCCTTCCCCGTTCATGCTCTGTCTCTCTCTGTCTCAAGAATAAATAAACGTTAAAAAAAAAAAATTAAAAAAAAAAAAAAAAAAGACAGGGCTTTTAAAGAGATAACAGGATGGCACTATAATCCAATAGGACTACTGTCCTTTGAGGAGACCAGAGAATACTGCTTTCCTGCCCTCTCCCCACACAGGAGACCACGTGAGGACACAGCAAGAAGGCAGTCATGCACAAGTCAAGCAGAGAGGCTTCGCCAGAACCCAACCCTGACAGCACTTGATCTCAGACGTCCTGCTTCCAGAACCGAGAGTCTGTTGTTTAAGCCACTCAGTCTGCAGTGTTCTGACAGCTTGAGTGACTCACACACTGCCTTTCAATTTCCCCTACCTCTTCCCTTCACTTCTTCCAGCTGACCTTCTCTCTCCTGCCCCCCATCCGGCCCCAGACCCCAGGGGCTCTCACCTTCATTCCAGCTCACACGCCGACCGTGGCAGAGCCGCGTGAGCTCACCAGGAGAGAGTGAGACACCTAGCTCCAGCCACCTGCCATCCTCGGCGGTTCGATCCCAGCACGTAAGTACACAGCCCCAGAATCCTTAATCCTCACTCCCGTGGGAAACCCCTTTAGCAACGGGAGTACTGTTTATGCACAGTGCCTTCTGCCTTCAGTCCTCCAAACTCCACTCACCCCCAAAGCTACTCAGGTCAGCACCTTTCCCTCACCCCCTTCCCTGAGGTTGTTCTGTCCGTGGGTAATACAGTTAGGGCCTTGTTCAAGTCTGCGTTCCATCCTGGGATCCCTCATTCTCCAGATGGCTTTTTTTTTTTTTAATTTACATACAAATATATTTTGATGTTTTAAAATTTACATGTTGATGAGGTGTCTGAGTGGTTCAGTGAGTTGAGAACCTGACTCGATTTCAGCTCAAGTCATGATCCCAGGGTCGTGGGATCAAGCCCTGCGTCAGGCTCCACGCTGACTGTGGAGCCTGCTTAAGATTCTCTCTCTCCCCCTCTGCCCCTCTTCCCGCTTGCGCACTCTCTCCCTAATAACATAACATAAAATTTACACGGTCACACAGGGCAGTTTCACTGCCCTAAAAGATCCCTGCTTCACCAACTCTCCCTCCACCAACTTCTGGCATCCACTCATCTGTTTACAATCTGCACAGTTTTACCTTTTCCAGAATGCTACACAAACAAAACCACACAGTGTACAGCCTGTCAGACTGGCTTCTTTTAACTCAATCACAGACATTTAAGGTCCCTCCATGTCTCTGTAGGTCCTGAATGTTCATTCCTTTGTATTTCTGGATTGGAGCTGCTGATAGGAATGCAAAATGGCAGGACCACTCTCTGGAAGACAATTTTTGGCAGATTTTTAAAAGGTTAAATTAAGGTGCCCGGGTGGCTCAGTCAGTTGAGTGTCCGACTCTTGGTTTCAGCTCAGGTCATGATCTCAAGTTTGTGAGATTGAGCCCCATGGCAGGCTCTGTGCTGACAGCCCAGAGCCTGCTTGGGATTCTCTCTCCCCCTCCACTCCCCAACCCCGCCTCCACTTGCACGCGTGCACGCGCTCTCTCAAAATAAATAAAATTCAGAAAAACAAAAAAATAAGGTAAATACTTGCCTACCACAGGGTCCAACCATACCACTCCTAGATAGGAATGAGGTGGTAGGGAAGAGGAAGTAATGAACTTGAATATGGCTCTGATTTTTAGAATCTTAGTAATGTTTCCCTTACTCAAAAAAAAAAAAATTAAATAAAATCAACCTGGACGTAAGAAGAACCAAAATAGAAGACAAACAATAAAACAAAACCATGTTATAAATGAATAACTATAATGAAAAAATTAAAAAAAATATATTTAAAAAATTAACTTATACAACTTTGGAATGCTAAACAACAAACTCTGGGATAATAAAGACAAAAAGAACTAGCACTGAACAACAAGGGTTTGTTTAAACTGCACAGGTCCATGTACCCACAGACTTTTTTCAATAAACACAGGGTGGGCGGCACTGTAAATGTATCTTCTCTTCCTTGTGACTTTAACGTTTTTTTTCCCAAGCTGACTTTATTATAAGAATACTATATATGATACAGAAAATACACAAAATATTTGTTGACTGTTTTATTATGTCATCATTAAAGCTTCCAGTCCACACTAGGCTATTAGTAGTCATGTTTTGGGAAGTCAAAAGTTATAGGCCGATTTTCATCTGTGTGAGGGGTCAGTGCCCCTAACCCCCATGTTGCTAAAGCGTCAACTATATATTCAAATATCCCACTCTAGTTAGTAAATCTGTTTTTCACAGTAGTGAGGATTAGCAATCCTCAAACTAATGTGCATATATTTAAAGATTGAGAAAGTAAGTAAATATATTGTAGCGAAGATACTTTCACTATTGGTAAAAGAAATTAAGATTAAGAAGAGGGAAAAAGCTAGAATGAACCCTGTGACGTTGGTTAGGAATTGAAAATACTAAAGCAAATTCATGATTTTTATTATACATACAGATTGACAAAGAAATAAATATAGAAGTGTACACATACAGGTATTTATCACCTAGCTCTGTTGAAATAGCCCAGAAGCCAAAGACACCCGAACAGCAATAAGCACAACTATCACCCAGATGTTGGTTTCTAAACATCATTCTCCACTAAAAGAAACCAGAGCTCCTTGAAGAAATATCTGATTACAGGGCTGCTGACAGGGAAAGGATAAAATAACCCTGGAAAATCTTGGTGCCAGAATGTAAGGAATTAAGGTGCCAGAAACAACGAGGACATGGTAGAAGGACAGGTACCAATTCAAAGGCACTCCCAATGGCCAATCTATGTATTTCAGCAACAAAATAAACACTGACATGGTTGATATGATAGATT
This sequence comes from Panthera uncia, assembly GCF_023721935.1. Taxonomy (NCBI): domain Eukaryota; kingdom Metazoa; phylum Chordata; class Mammalia; order Carnivora; family Felidae; genus Panthera; species Panthera uncia. The sequence goes on from NC_064810.1 coordinate 452,173, forward strand.
AAAACCCGAAGAATAAAAATCCCTGGGCACCTGGCTCAGTCAGTAGAGCATGCAACTCTTGATCTTGGTGTCATGAGTTCGAGCCCTATGTTGGATGTAGAGTTTACTTAAAAAAGAAAAAAAAGAAAAAGAAAAATCCCTATGTCCATACTGATATAGTGAACAAATAAATACACGCTGGAGTGAAGTGACAGTTCCTCCTTGCAGCGGAATGTCAATTAATACATAGAGATAGAACGATGGAAACAAAGTCATCATGTGGCCAACACCACTACAATAAGTGCTGCAAGCAAGAATCATCTATGGGAGCTAAAATTAGTGGAGCAAAGCATGATGAGAAAAAGGGGTTTGCGGGGTCTCTAAGTATCTCCACACAATATACTTATGAACTCCAAAGTTAAAAACAGTATTTTTCTATCAAGAGAAACCTGGCAGGTCTCACCTTAACTAAGTGATCAAAATTGGCATCACCTGTAGGGAGACACGTCGAATACCAATACCAAGTGCACTGAGCAGGGAATATCACCACTTCTACAATGTTCTTGCCAAAATTCACAACATGATTTTAATCAGGAGGAAACATCAAACAAACCCAAACTGACAGGCATTCTACCAAACGACTAGCTAGGACTCTTCAAAGACGTCCAACTTATAAAAGACTGGACCACACTAAAGCAGCATGGGCAGTGAGATGCAACACAGAATCCTGGACCAGAGAAAGGGCATTAGTGGGACAGCGGGGGAGATCTGAATGAGCTTTATTAATTAGCTCATAGCATTGTTCCAGTGTTAATAGGAACCAATTGTAATAATCGTCCTGAAAATACCAGATGTTGACATTCATTTCAAGAAGCTAGGTGAAGGGTATCTACAAACTCTAGGCTAATCTTTGCAAAGTTTTTTTGTAAGTTGGAGATTATTTCAAAATGAAAAGCTAAAATACATAAAACATTTAATATAAAATAAAAACACTTCCTGGCCCCTGGGTGGCTCAGCCAGTTAAGCGTCTCTTGATTTCAGCTCAGGTCATGATCTCACGACCATGGGATTGAACCCCAAATCGGGCTCCACGCTGAGGATGGAGACTGCTTAGGATTCTCTCTCTCTGCCTCTGTCTCTCTCCCCTGCTTGCATGGATAAAAAAAGTGTATTTAAAAAGTTTTTTTAAATGTGTATTTACTCAGCGACAGAGAGAGCACCCATGTTCATGGGGGTGGGGGCAGAGAGAGAATCCCAAGCAGGCTCCTCACTCAGCGCACAGCCCAACATGGAGCCCCATCTCACAACCATGAGATCATGACCTGAGCCAAAATCAAGAGTTGGACGCTCAACCGACTGAGCCACCAAGGTGTGCCCCCTGCCAAAAAAATGTTTAAAAAAAAGTCTTTTTATATAAAAGACTCCTCTGACTTGCAAGTAAGAATAAAATTAATAGTTGTTAACTATAACTTACAAGCTTTTCTCCTCAAGGAGCCTAGGAGAAAACACACAGAGAAAAAGCACTGGGAGTAAACTCTCAGTCCTCCCAATGTGGCTTTTACTCACGCAGCTGTGATGGAGACAGGGCTGCTGAGAGCTGCCGCCCAGTCCTGAGACCAGCACAGAGGATGGTGGTGAACTTCAGGCCCACACTGGAGAAGGCATGAGCTGGGCTCAGGCTGGCCCAAAGGCTGGGCTCCCAGAGTGCTGGCCTGCTGCTCCCCAGACGAGGGAGTACAATAGCTACGTCTTTCAAATTCTCAAAAGAAGAATTCCAGATGTGTCGGTAGAATATCAGAGACTTTACAGGCTGGAATTCCACTTTTCCAACAAAGCAGGCGAGACACGCTGTGAGTTTTCGTCAAATGCTGCCCTCAGCCACCAGTATGTCAGCTCATTCTAGCAAACGCCCAAACCTACACCTGCTCTGTTGCACACAAAATCACAATTCAAAGCCCCTCAATGGTAATGCACAGAAAAAGTCGCAAGGAGAGCCCAACTACAGGTGATTAGGGGGCCACGCGGGCCCAGCATTCTCAGTGTGCACATCCACTAGTGGGCCACACGCACCCCTGTAGTTCACAGGGCCTCAAACAGAGGATGGTGGTACCTCCTCCAGCAAGATGCCCTTTCTGCACCACCTTCACCCATTCCCTCTTCATCCCAAGTTCAGAAAGGAAACGAAAAAAAGCAATAAGTAGATGAAGGAATATTATGGTTTAAGTGTGCAAAGAAATCCCTGTCAAAAAGGCTGATACATAAAGCCACACCAGAGGAACTCACACTTCTAAGACTTCCATTACCAAAGCAAGAACCTATACTGACACGTGCCTTCAAACAATCCTTAATCATAAAACAGAAAACATTTACTAGGAGTAAAAACACAAAAACATATTCCCCTTGTGTAAAAGTGGAACGCTCTTTCCCCACCTTTGACAGGCGAAAACAGACCAAAGTCATGCGCAACAACTAGAAGCTAAGCAAGCTGTTAATGCACAGTGCTGAGTAAACCTACCTGAGCTGCTCCTGCCCCATCAGGGGTGTCGCTGCACGATGTGTTTTTGCAAATGTCCCCTCTTCCCAGGAGTCCACCATCTTCGGTGGCTACCGGGCTCTCCTCCTGGACAGGCGCATCGACAGCCGGGCCCTTCCTCTTCGCCGTCTTTTTCTTCGGATGCGCACAGTCACCTTTTGTTTTTCTCTGTCGGAAGTGAGCAAGCTGCGCAAAAACGTAGAAAAGTAGTAAAGACAAAGGTAACCAAGAAAAAAGTAACAGAACCACAAAGCCAATGAGCTGGTGGGGAACATGAGGCTCTGGGGCTGGCTCAGTGTGCTCAGCCAAACCTGGCCAGACCCACGTCAACCAACAGATCCCTGTCCCACAAACTCTGCCTTCATTAATATCTGCGATGCTAGCATTTAAGTTCAGAATTCTTTTCAGAGTCTAATAATGACGACTGTTAATTATGCCTATATACAGACAGAAAAAAGCAATACAGCCAACTGGCAGAATAGCTTTCCTAGCCCCTGGAAGTTTACAGAGAAATAAGATTTTAAAAAAACAACACATCTATTTAAAAGACTGATAGCTTAATCAAGGCATGCTTAAGGTTTAAAACTACACAAACGCTAAATCTCTTTTTGCCCCCATTTTCCCCCAATCGAGAAAATATATAGCCTGGCCAAAACTTCCTAGCCACAGATTCTGAGACAAGGTACAGAAATAGCAAAAAATTAATTAAGCCAGGTCAATCTAAGATCCTCCTTTATGGAATCAGATGTTCTATTTTTCACGACACAGCTCACCAATGCACCAGGGACCTCCACAGAATGTCACCCATCAGAAGGCACAACCTAGCTGTTCAGTCCCTCAAACTGAAGGGTTTCAGACTCCGTTCACACGTCTCCCACTAACACCTTATTCAAAGGTATGAGACCTAACATCACTCTTTCATATGGGGGCATCGGCTCCTTCAAATGACAACTGTGCTCATAAAAGTAAATGCATTTAACAAACATTTGCATAAGTGTAACAGAAAAGCACACTTTTGCAGACGCAGAAAAATTACATAAGGTCCTTTACGTGAGAAAAACCTTGTCTCCAGAACAGTCAGCCTTCCAAACCAGCCCCATGTTCATCATTTTATGCCTTGCTCCATTAACTCTGGCTGTCCTCAGGTTCCCTCCTGCATCACCATCCTTGACTCTAGCCTGGGGTCTCCCAACAAGAGGTGCCCATTTCCTCCTGCAACGAGGTGATCCTTCCTCATCACCCTCAACACTCTTTCAAACACAGTTATGCATGCTTACAAACCATGACTAGCGCCGGGAAAACGCACATCAAATATTAAACTCTGCCTCATTTTCATCTCCTGGCTCACGTACATGCCTGGGCGCCAGCACATCCCTCTTCAAACACCACTCACAAGTTTCCTCTCCCAAGAAGCCTGAATGAGGCCATTCTGTCCTCTGCCTGTCACCTTGCCATTAGATGCTGCTACCCCATCACTGTCTCACATCAGTCACTATGTGTTCTGAATGGCCTCTTTAATGCAGCGGCCCTGTGGTTCCCTCAAAAGAAGAAACTAACACTGAATATTTCCTACTAGCTGGTCCATGTGAAATTCCCAATGTCTGGCCACTCTGGCCCCAAACACAACAACTTACCATGGCTCCACCTACCGATCAGGTAACATTGCACAGACTCTCATTCATCCCTTGACAGAGTGGGTAGGTAACCTCCTCCACAGCTGGGGAAGGGCAGGGAGTTACAGCCAGTGTCTGCTTGCTCCACTCTGCCTCTACAGCCAGGGTCTTTTCAGCTTACAGTTTAGTCCCCACAATATACCCCCCCAAAACAGCGAGTACCAGTTTTATGTGAAAACTGGGGCAGAAACAAGGCGATAAAAAGCATCCCTGGAGACAAGTGACTCTATGACCAAAGTGAGCTCCCCAGGGCATCCACAACCTAGGAATGCAATACATCCCAGGATATTCTGTCCAGGTGTCTGGAGATTACCTAGGAAGCCCAGCATGAGGGACCGGCTCCAGCAGAGCCCCTCAACCCTCACCTGCTCAAAACGTCCACTTGGGCCCCAAACAGCAACTGGGCCAGAACAAGCATTTCTGGACCCCACGGAATATTAGACAGGTCGGCAAAAGATGTTCTGCAATATAAACATGTGTTCCTAGACTGCCACTCGAAGACTTTTCTTTTGAAGATTAAAAAAAAAAAAAAAAAAAAGGTGCATAATTCCCAGTAAAACCAAAGTCTGCAAGTAGTTTTAAACAGATGGAAGTGAATGAGCCCTAGGGAAAGCGTCTATGACGCCCACGAATGCAGGTGAGTCACAGGCCCTCTTAGTCCTCCAAGAACCCTGAGTTCTGGTGAGGTGGAGCCGCGGCAGGTGCAGGTGTGCACAGGTGAGCAGATGTACAGGTGAGCGGATGTACAGGTGCGCGACGTGCTGGCTGTCTATGACAACGAGGACGCGCGGTGCGGGGGCACTGCCGCCCCCCTCACTACCAGCCCGTCCTTCACGTTCTACTGGGATCGGAATGTTGGCGGGCGGTCCGGGACCGCGCGTTCCTAGGCCACCAGCATCCACCGGGGTGCCACGGACACTGGCCGAGACTCCACGGCGACTCGAAGGGCTGCAGCGCCAGCTCCTCCGGAAAGGCGGGAGGGCGCGGCCAGGCCCCGCCCCGCTCGCGGACGCAGCCCCGCGATTCCCGGCATGCCCCGCGCCCGACCCCCGCGCACGCCCCCGCCCCACCCCGCAAGTCCCCAGCCGGTGATTGGCTGCGACCTCGACAGGGGCGGGGCCGGGCAGAGGGCGGCGGATTCAAGATGGCGGCGGCCAGGAGGCGACTTCCAGTCGAGCCGGCGGGAAGGGCAAGACTTTGGCGGTGGTCCCCGCCTGACCGCGACCGCTCCTAGTAGGAAACAACAGCGGTCACCGGAACCTTCCCCGAGAAACCCGAGCTGGGACAGCGGGAGGAGGAAGAGGCGCTATCGTTTACCTTCGCTCTCCCGGCCTCCACCTTTCTTCGCCGCTGCTCTTGCTCATCTTCATCCATCTCCCTCCCGGAGGCTCCTCGCGGAGCCCAAGAGGTGACGGGGTCAACAGGCCGCCGCCTTCACTCTATTTACACTCCCTCCCCCTTGTCTGGGCTGCCCTCCCCCCGCAACAACTGTCACGCAGACGTGGGTCTGGCGCCGCCCCCGAGTGTGCGCCGTCTGCCCCGCTGCCAATCAGAGGGCTGCGTTCTTGCCCTCGCGCACGCGCAATCAGAGCTGTGCGGCCCGGACGGAGCTCCGCCCATGTCGACCTCTGGCCTCCCACTGGCGCGTTGTCAATACCACCTCCCAGCAGGACCAATGGCGGAGCGTAGAGGCCTCGGAACGCTCTGTGGTTGGTCGGTTTTAAAGGGGTCTAGCTGTCCAATGGGTGGGCGGCGAGCGCTGGCGCGGGGACCAGTTGGGGCGCGCGCACCTGTTGTACTCGGGGCTGCACTAGCGACTCGAAAGGCTTCTAGGCGAGTGTGGCTGTCAGCCTTTGTCCTTGGTCGTGTTAGTGGGGCGTTAGACTTGGCCGTTAGGAAGTTTAGGCCGGCCCCACAGCCCCTTCTTTGAGGGGGCTGAGAGGCCGCCCACAGGCGTGTCCCCCGGGAGCTACTCGGTGAGCGCCAGGGAGTCCGGGAGGCCGCGACTTCGCGGGCTGAACGGCTGATCTCGGGGCTGCGGTTGGCGTCACACGTCTCGCCCGCACTGCCCGTCCTAGAGCCCCCTCACTTTCAGCCAGGTCCTCGGTCCTCAGGGGTGGTAGCCCGGGTCACCTTGCCCTTCGCCTCCCGGGACGCTGTTTCTGTTCGTTTCCCAGTCGCAGACCGCCAGCCAGACCACTTGGATTTCATCGCTCTGCGTCCCTCCCCCGTCGTATGACTTCACTTCTCTCTGTTGCCTGTTGGTGCCTGGGAATCCGGGCCACGGCGTCCAGCGTTGCAGGGACTGAAGGCACTGGGAGTGGTGCCACTTCCGGACCTGTATTTTTCTCACTGGGGACACAGTACCGTATCGAGGTCTCTGATTTAATGCGTCTGCCGCCAGCTTGCAGCTTCTGGGTAGTGCAGCATAGGATTTGACCAGTGGGACAAATCTGGCACCTCTGCCACGAAGCAGCCCCCTGGATCAGAGTATTAGGAGGGACCCTGTGGTGGAGAGAGGGACAGGCTGAGATCCTGAAGCGCAGGAAAGGCTAACTTACACATGTTTATTCCTGTTAGGACAGTCTCTGGAACCCCAGCATAGAAGGTGCTCCCTAGGGCCAACTTGCCAAGTGGTCTTTAGCCTCCTTGAGAAAATTTTGGTGAAGATGTGATTTTAAGTGATGCTGTAATTGTACCCAGTTCCAGATCACCAGAAAAAGAGCTGGTTCAGTGAAAATCAAAAACAGTCTTTAAAGTGGAAAATGATTAAGGCTTGGAAACATGTGGGTCAATCATTTCAAGTGTATTGTAAACAGTCGTTAAAAAGGAATCTTGTACTTCCTGCTCAATTTTGCTGTGAACCTAAAACTGCTCTAAAAAATAAAGTCTGAAAAATAAGTAAAAATAAATAAAAAATAAAGTCTGTTAAAAATTTAAAAGAAAAAAAAGGAGTATAACTTTGGTTATGAATTCATGGTCTGTGGGAATCCAAAGTCTCATGAGATCATTGTTCCTTAGCTTCAAACTTCACTTGAACCTGTTTGTCCAGTTAAGGAAACAATGCAAGGTTTTTGTTCCTAGCCCACAATTTAACAATCAAATGCCGTTGGTGTAATCAAGCTCACTGGAAGCTGATAAACTAGTTGACGATAATCCAAAGCATCTCCCTGCACCCTGTAGCATAACTGCACGAAGTGGTGATCCTGTTTGCCTAAAGGGGCTTAACATCCCCGGTCTCACTTTAACCTTTTCTTATCACTGTTGGAATATCCCATTTACAGTTAAAAGGAAGATGAAAGCATAGTGCCCCCCCTCCCACCGCTTTGAGTCTGTAAATAGAACAGCAGCACCACGTTTCAGTGGCAGGATTAGGAAACTGTAGAACTCAGGCAGATGACAAGGACAAGATGGGAGTCCCAAATGCCTCTGCTACAGATGTGAGCCGTTGGGGAGTCAGGTAGGATGACACTACTTCAAGTGACCTGCCACTAGAGACAGAGTGGCACAAAAAGCAAGATGGGGGTGGATGGTCTTGTTCTGGGCGATGTTGCAGGAGACATGTAGATTTCTGGGTGCCTTCTGTTCTGCTCACCTGTTCCCACACCTTTACTTGGACGGGGTTTGTGTGCCGGCTGTGCGCTCCCTGCTTGCTGTCTTCTCTGACTGAATCAGGGTAGCAGTAATGCCCTTCATCAAGACGCGGTAATGACAATCTTGCTGACACAAACTCATCTTTCACCCTCAGTGAGAATGTGTGATTATAAGCAACCACAACTTAGACAAATCTCCCTCAGAGAGTGCTGGAAGCTCAACCACCAAAAAGCATTTCTCCTCCTGAGTCAGACCACAGCCCTTCAGTAAGTGGAGCTTCCATTCTTAGCTTGTAGAATTGAGCGGTGTGAGCAAAAATGAGTGGGAATGAGTGGGCTCATAAGACCAGGGGTCAAGCAGGCAACACCAGCCAAACACAGGGTCAGACTTTCCTAGAGCAATTACAGCCCCAGATCTACGCCTGGATCTCTCAACCTTTACGTGTCGCAATGGATTTAAAACTCAATGGGGCACTTGTCCACAGTTTTCCCACACTGGTTTGGTCATTGGTTTTCAATCTGTGTTCCCTAGAACCCCAGGATCATTTCCATGGTCATTCTAGACTATGTTAATGCTGGACCTGAGTCTCAATTTATTTTTAACAATTAAAAAGCTGTGCATATAAATTATGTAGATACTCACCCCCTTTGTTAAGGAGGGAAACAACCCTCACTCCTTAAGTGTGAACTGACTGTGCATGTGACTTCCTCCCACTGAGGACAGTGTGGGAAGGGAGAGAAAAATAGTAACTGGGGAGTGGAGAAACCTAACAAACATACCTCTGCCAGGTGATCAAGGTCAAAATCAACAGTGATAAGTCAAGGTGACCACAGGCACCCTGGATGTGACGTGATGATGATGGCACTTTATCTCTGTGGTCTTCCTCCCATCAACCCAAACCCCAGTCCAATCATGAGAAAACATACAAACCCCACGAGTAGAGGACACCCTACAAAATGCCTGACAAGTGCTCCTCAAAACTGTCAAGGTCATCAAAAGCAAGAGGAGTCTTTTTTTTTTTTTAATTTTTTTTTTTAACGTTTATTTATTTTTGGGACAGAGAAAGACAGAGCATGAACAGGGGAGGGGCAGAGAGAGGGGGAGACACAGAATCGGAAGCAGGCTCCAGGCTCCGAGCCATCAGCCCAGAGCCCGACGCGGGGCTCGAACTCACGGACCGCGAGATCGTGACCTGAGCTGAAGTCGGACGCTTAACCGACTGAGCCACCCAGGCGCCCCAAAAACAAGAGGAGTCTAAGGGGACATGCTGACAAATGTCATATGATGTCTTGAAATAGAGAAGGGATGTCAGGCAAAAAAAAAAAAAAATACGGAAATCAAAGGAAGTATGGACCATAGTTAATGTATCGGTCTAGGTTCATTGATTGTAGTAAAGGGTAACAAACCAATATAAGATGTTAATAATAGGGGAAGCCATATGTGAGAATGCTATTTACCATCTTCTTGATTTTTCTGTAAATCTAAGTTTTAAATGACTTTAAATAAGTAACTTTAGTTTTTTAAAAACAATTTAAGGGACTTTCAGCCAGATTTTTGCCATCTGATACAAGCTGCATTGAGGAGGGGGGCTGTAAGTGTGCCGATACTCCGCTCTCACCCCAGCCCCAGATCGCTGTCACGGGCTCCAATAGCAAATCTGTTATGTCCACTTCATGAGCCGGGTGGATTAATTTGCAAATCTGAGATGTAAAGCCCATACAAATGAAGGGCCGCTTGTATCAGTTTTGTGCCCTGCCTTCTGTGTGAAGGATCATTTATAAAAGGCTTCCCTTATTGGATGCGATCCCGCCCCACCCTCAGCCCTCCAGACATGCACTCCAGCCACCAACTCCTGACCTGACCAGGGGTCTTGTCCCTAGGTGTTCCCACCCCTCTCTGGGCTGGGGTCCCCACAGAGCAGCCCCAATGCTGGAATCACACCCCCGCCTGAAGCAGTGGTAGCTCCGCGTGACCCTGTGTCCTCCCAGGTGATGGCTAGGTGCCTGTGGGGTGGACCCACCGAGAACCCCCACCAGGGAAGCCCCCTAGGCATGTCATTGGCCAGCTCCCTTGTGCCCCTTCTGCCCCTCAGAATTTCCTGAAATCTGCAGGGAGGTGGTGCCCCCACCTGGTCCAGGCTTTACTCCCATCTGGCTCTGAGGGTCCCTAGAAGGGGTTGGGGGCTTGCCAGCCTCCAGGAGGCTGCAACGGATGAGGGGTTGGTAGGCCCCCGTGGCGCATGGGGAAGGATGCAGCTGTCCCCTACCCTATACTCTTCTGGGCTCAGTTCTGGAGTGGGGGCAGTGCATGGGGGGTGTGGATCAGGACTGTCCTCCCCCCAAAACTTCACTCTGTCCCTCTGGCCTTAGCCACTGCTCCTTGCCTTCCCAATAAGCCCTACCTGGCTACACCTGGAGATTAGCAGTGTTTATAGGTAACCGCTGCGTGGGGCCTCCGTGGGGCTTGGGAAGGACTCTCAGTGGAAACCCAGCAACCTGGGGCCTTCCTGTGTCTACACTGCCTAGCAACTGCCAAGGCAATGCCGGTGTTGGCTCCCGACGCTGTAGTCCAGGGGGATGGGGCCACCCTCTCACATGCTCCAGCAGAGGCCAGTCTCCAGGAGGTAAACCGAGCCCAGCTCAGGAATCCTTCAAAGACACCAGGGTTGGGGCTGCTTCTGTCCAGTTGAGCAGCTCTTTCTTCTAGATACCCTGAAAACCAGGGAGGGAGTTGGGCCTGGTGGCGTCCCTCCTCTTGCAGTCCAAGAATGCTGGACTCCTCAGTGGCAGATGCAATGACCCGCCTGACCCTAAAACTCTTAGAGAAGGTAAGACGGGGGAGGCGGGGTAATCGTGTTTTTAACAACTTGTCAAAGAAGCACAGATACACAAGGTAAGTTATACCTGTGAGTATACTCCTTCCAAAGCAAAATGCTTTGCAATGGTTTTCAGCCTCATGATGAAGGACTATGGTTTCTTGGGTATTTTTCTCTGCATTTATGCAGAATCAACTATGTTCTTCTGGCAGTTTCTCAGCCAGGAGGTTGTTTGCACCCCCAGGCCAGAACATTTCCAGGGTCCCACAGAACTCCCCTGCAGAGCCTCCCAGGTTTAGTGTTTGAGAGAAGCCAAGCCCTGACCGATGCAGGATCCGAAGCCTCATAGGCTGGCCCTGGGACCCATCCTGAGACCCTATCCTCCCCTGCAGGTTCTGTTGGTCCCTGGCCAGCCTGCCCTCACAGGCACCCAGCTCAGTGCCCTTCCTTCCATGGGACCCATGGGCCAACTTGGAGGGGCTGGCAGGAGTCACCCCAACATGGGCCCAGACTGTGCTGCTCAGCCCGGGGCTCGGGTGATCAGAGGTGGTCAGGGACACGGAGCTGGCCTAGGTCAAGCTCTTCAGAAAGCTGCTGCAAAGGGACCATACAGGGGTGCCTGGGCGGCTCAGTCGGTTAAGCACCCGACTCTTGATGTTGGCTCAGGTCGTGATCTCATGGTTTGAGATCGAGCCCCGCATCAGGCTCTGCTCTGACAGCATGAATCCTGTTTGGGATTCTCTCTCGTCCACTCTCTCTCTGACCCACCCCCCCTCAAAATAAATAAACAAACTTTAAAGAGGAAGGGGCCTATATATCAGAGCACCTGCCCTTAGATTTCAAGGTGGAACGTGTGTGCGCTGGACAGAAAGCGTAGCCTGCACAGTCCCTGCGACAGTAAAGGTGACCCTTGCCACCTGCCCTGCACCTCTGTCGCTCAGCATGTCTTGTCCCCAGTCACCTCCATGTGGGACACTGAGCCCTTTGGACCCTCGGGGGGGAGGTCATTCCGGGAGCATAGGGGCAGATGCCCCTCATGCAGCGCAGACCCTGTCCACTCACACACTTTCTGTCCTGATCTTTTCGGCACAGAAACTGGAGCAAGAGCGTGAGAATGTGGAAGGGGATTCTGAGGACCCTCACTTTGTGCCAGGTAAGAGCCCCGGGCTGCTTGGAGCCACACAGGCAGGCACGAGACCTCCCCCCAGGTCCTTCCCTCCTCCTGACAACAGCAAGACTGTCCTTACACTTTTCCCTCATACTCAGAATTGAAAGGCTTTCATTTTCATCTTTAACATACACACACACACACACACACACACACACACACACACACACACCCAGGTGCTCTGCTGAGCACACCCTCATAGCTTATCACACCCTCACACAAACCCCAAGAGGGAATACATTCATCATTCCCATTTTGCAGATAAGGAAATAGAGGCCCAGAGAGATCTGATAATCTGCCCCGGTTGCCCTGCTCAGAAGTGGCCACATGTGGATCAGACCAATGTTGCTCTGAGCTTGTTCTAGGCCGGGTGGTTTGCAGGGCTCAGCCTGTCCGTCAAGTCATCACACCTTCAAATGCCCAGACCAGACACCCCTGTGTATCTGCCACACTGGCCTATAGTCAGACATTGAGGCCACAGGAACCAGGGGAGGGGACCACTCTGCCTGGTGCCAGTGTCCAGGTTCAGGAACATCTGGGTGAGGTGCTAGGGAGTCCCTACAAAAACATCGTCTACTCTTCATCATGTGGATGTGCCCCTCTGGTGGTGGGGCTCTAGGCAACTTCCAAGGGCAGCAGGCAGAGCCCAGGACTCAAATCCAGACAGGAATTTCCAAACCAGGTCACTGACCAACGAACCCTGGAATGGGCCAGGGCAGTGGGGACTCCCGGGGAACCCCCATCCCTCAGAGGACACGCTGCTATAGGCATCCTCTGCACTGGGGGTTAGGGTGGGGGTGGAGAATAGGTCTGCTGTGCCAGAGGAGGGATGGCCAGAGCCAGCCTGGGATCCACCAGACCTCGTTCGGAACGCCCTCTTGAGGGGGACCCCTCCCTCAGGATGCTGCAGATGACATTACTGAGGCTTGGTGGACCACACCAGCCTCCAGGCTGCTTGGGGCCCCCCGGGGCTCCGGGTGGCAGGAGGCCAGGCTCATGGCCCAATTGCGCTCACTACCAGGACGAGTGAGGCCTCCTCCCTCTCCCCAGTGTCCAGCAGAGCCTCTGTGACAGGGGCAATGCAGTGCTCGGGCCCCGAGTGGAAAACTGCACGAGAGGACTTGCAGCTCATTTCCAGAAATAAGATGATCATTCCCTGCAGGAAATGAGGACAGGCCGGATGCAGCTGTACTGAGTGCTCTGAGGAGGAGGAAAGACCTTCTGCAGAGACTCCGGGTAGGCCGGTGTCCTGTGCCGCGTGGAGCTCTGGGGCTGAAGCTGGGGGCTACCGGGCCCAGGCCAGAGGCACAGGGAGGGCTTCCTGGAGGAAACGCTGGTTCCCTGAGGTCTGTTGACTTGTGGGTGGGTGACTGACGGATCCTGAGCAGCCAGGAGACTGCGCACCTAATCACAGAAGAGAAAGCAAGATATGCACGCACGTGTTCTCTAGTCGGGAGTGTTAGCTGAAAAACCCTGCTTTGGTTGCACGTATCCACGGTGGAAGTGCTGTGCCAAGGACCCAGTTCCTACAGGAGGTGGGATTTTAAGACGGCCAAGGGCCTCCTCCAGTCTAAATGCACCAGCAATAGGGAGTGACCGTGGGAAGTGGCAAATGGCATCCACACGGACGGTTATGATGAAATACTGCTTTGTGGTGATGCTGGAAAGAGAGAACATCCTCTGTTGACTGGGAGAAAAGCACAGCCGGACACTAGTTCATGTTTTTTCATAAAACTTGGACGGACAGGCTGAGCCAGAAAGAAGCATTATCCCCTCCCCACCCCGTGCAAAAAGGTTTGTCGTCATGTGTCCCCCACACGCAGAGCCCGGCTCCCGTCCCAGAGAGGCTGTGCTCTTCGCGGGGCAGGTCAGCAGTGCCGGGCAGCCCTGAGGCCCGCCCCGCACGGAGGACCACACTTCTGTGCGTGGGCTCTGCTGTGCCAGGCGGGGTGGGGACGCCCCTCCCCCGTCTCCCCCCTTCGTGTCTGCGTGTCTGCGGCGCTTCCTCCCTGGGTGCAGCGGGCCCTGCGTTGGTGTTGCAGGAACAGCACCTCCTGGAGGAGGTGTCCCAGCCCCGAGCCCCGAGCGGGGTGAACAGAGGAGGAGCCTGGGGATCAGCACTGCCCCCAGAGGTGCCCCCGGTGGGCATCCGTCCTGCTGTCTCCCCACCCCCGCCAGCCCTGGAGCCACCATACATCATCCAGCACTCGGTAAGTCTTCGTGATGAACCGGGGGCGGAACCAACGTGGGGAGGATGCGGGGCCCACAGAGCCCAGTTCCTTCCTCGAGGCCCACCTCGGCGGCATTATGAACGGGCTCTGAAGAGGGTGGGTCAGCTAGGAGCCAAGAGTGGCTGCGTGTCCCATGTCCCAGGCACCGTACAGGGACCTCCGTGGCTCCTCTGTGCAACCCTCACAGGTGCCCTGACAACTGGCTTTGGGGAAGGGGTGGTCTCATCCCCCTCATTACAGATGAGAGGCTGGGGTCTCCATTCAGCCTTCCTGACTGCCAGGTCCTAACCTGTGCACCAAGAACAGAAGTATTCAGCATCAGGAGGGCCCTGAATTTGGGGAAGAAGTGTGTCCACGCTTTCTCAAAATTTCGTAATGACCAGGGGAGCCTAAGACCCTAATTTCAAGGGCAGAATTTTATTTTTTATACCTACATATTTAATTTTTTTTAATATTTATTTTTGAGAAAGAGAGAGACAGAATGTGAGACAGAGGCAGACAGAGAGAGAGAGGGAGACACAGAATCCAAAGCAGGCTCCAGGCTCTGAGGTGTCAGCACAGAACCCGACATGGGGCTCAAACTCACGCACCGTGAGATCATGACCTGAGCCCAAGTCAGAAACTCAACCAACTGAGCCACCCAGGTGCCCCAATATATACATACATATTTTAAAGTTTATTTCTTTACTTTGAGAGAAAGTGCACACACAAGCGGGGGAGGGGCAGCCAGCGAGGGAGAGAGAGAATCCCAAGCAGGATCCATGCTGCTGGCGCAGCGCAGAGCCTTAGGCAGGGCTCGAACCCAAGAGCCATGAGATCATGAACTGAGCAGAGATCAAGAGTCGCCCAGTGAGCCACCCAGACGCTCCAAGGGCAGAATTTAAAAAGGTAAAAGAGTGGTCCAATTTTGGGGACCTCATACCTTTATTCGGCCTCTGGGTTGTAAGCAAAGGAAAGGAACTGACTTTCTTCAGCAAAAGGGAATGTGTTGGAGGGCAGGTGAGTGCAGGGGAAGGACAGAAATCTGGGACATGACACGTAAAAGCCTCAGGGAGAAGAGAAGGCCGAGGAGGTGTGCAGGACCAAGTTGAGAAGGTTCTGGACCTGCTGACCAGGGAGACTATTGGTGCCAGCAGGCTGGGTCCATGACCTGGAGGGCATTTGTTCTTTGGAAGAAGACCCTGGCAGCACATGGCTGAGGGAAGAGAACGGGAAGGGGCAATTCAGATCAGGGAGAGACCTGTGCTAATGGAGGCCCTAGAGGCCCCTTCGCCCCTGGGCTGTCTGTGTCCAGGTTCCAGATATCCTAAGCCCGCGCCTTCAGGTCTCCCAGCAGCTAGAGCCTCCCTTTGGGAGTGGTGGGGTGGTGGGGGTGTAGGGACAAGAGCCTCCCCCTACTCAAACCCACTTACACTTACTGCCCTTCACCAGGGCCCGGTCCTGCTTGCATGTTTCAGTCTCAGCCCCAGGGACAAGCAGATGACGGGAGGGGCCTTTGGTTGTTACAATGAATTTCCTTGAGGCTGGATTCAGAGACTCTGAGGTAGGATGTCCTCCAAGCCATGAAGGCGTAGTCCCATCAGACTGTGCGGTGGATAGCAAAGCGTGGCTATGGGCCAAAGTTGGCTTGCCATCTGCTTTTGTACAACCTGTAAGCTAAGAATTGTCTTATGTTTTTAGATGTTTGGGGGGGAAAATCAAAAGAAGAATAATAGTTTGTAACACATGAAAATGATATGAAATGCAAATCTCAGTGCCCATATTGAAGTTTCATTGGTCCAGTCTTGCCTGTCTATGGCTGCCTCCAGGATACAATGGCAGAGTTGAGTGGTTTGCAACTGAGGCCATATGGCCCATAGAGTCAAAACTATTTATTGTCTGGCCCTCCACAGAAAATGTTTGTCAGCCCCTGCTCTATGCCATCATTTCTATGAACTGGGAAAGAAAGGACAAGGTCAGGGCCTTGTTCGGGCAGGAAAAGAGTAAAATAGAAAATAGAAAAGTCTTTGGTGCGTGATCAACACCTAGTGTGTGCTTGAAATTGTACATTTATTTTAACTCAAGAGAGAAGCCAGGACTTATTTTTATGACCTGTTCTGTGGCTGCCTCTATTGAGGCAGGATTAATGAAACCAGACAGTCATTAGCTTAGCCTACTGAAGACAGGAAATGTGGGGAACATTAAAAATCATGTCATTGCTGAATAGATATTGAGTCCAGGTGTCACATAGGACATGGCGTGTTATAAATATTTGTATCTAGCCCCAAAT
>NC_064810.1:468444-695914 GCF_023721935.1 Panthera uncia
CCTCTCCAGGCCTTCCCCACTCAAAGGTCAGGAAGTATTAAGGAAGGTAAGTGTTCCAGGAATGCAAACTGGTACAGCTTCTCCGGAAAACAGTATGGAGGTTTCTCAAAAAATTAAAAATAGAACAACCTTATGACCCAGCAATTTCACTGTCAGGTATTTATCCAAAGGATTCAAAAATGCTGACTCAAAGGGGCACATTCACCCCAATGTTTTTAGCAGCATTATTGACAATAGCCAAATTATGGAAAGAGCCCAAATGTCCATTGATGGATGAATGGATAAAGAAGATGTGGTGGATAAAGAAGATGTGGTACACACACACACACACACACACACACACACACACACACACACGATGGAGTATTACTCGGTTATCAACAAGAATGAAATCATGCCACCTGCAATAACGTGCATGGAACTAGAGGGTATTATGCTAAGTGAAGTAAGTCAGTCAGAGAGAAACAAATATCATATGATTTCACTCATATGGAATTCAAGAAACAAAACAGATGAACGTATGGGAAGGGAAGGAAAAATAAGATAAAAAAAGAGAGGGAGGCAAACCATAAGAGACTCTTCAATACAGAGAACAAACTGAGGGTTGCTGGAGGGGAAGTCGGGGGGGATGGGCTAAATAGGTAAAGGGCATTGAGGGCACTTGTTGGAATGAGCACTGGTGTTATATGTAGGGGATGAATCACTGGATTCTACCCCTGAAATCCTTACTACACTGTATGCTGACTAACTTGAATGTGAACAAAATTAAAAACTTTTTGACAAAGGAAGGTAAGTGTCCCCTATTAATACTGTTATGGGTTTACAAAATTCTCTATCGAAACAAAAAATATTTTTGTAAACAGGATAGTCATTTAGGGTCAGCTTTTGGCTATTCAACTGAAGCTATATATTAGCAACATGAAAATAATTTTAAGTTTAACAAAAGTTATCTCGTATGATGGATATTGCCAATGGAAGAAAACAAGAACCGGGAACTGAGTGGAAGGGGCTCCAATCCCAGCTCATCTGATTATTAGCTATATGAACACCTTGGCTAAATTGTTTCTCCTTTTAAATGAGTTTTAAATATTTGAGATTAAAACCACTTTATCGAGATGACAAATTGCACACATTTAAAGTGTCCAGTCTGATGAGTGCGGACAGACGTGTATTTCCATGAACCCATCACTAATGGAGCAGTGAGCACGCTTACCCCCCAGAAGCTTCCTCCCTGACAACTAATGGTATGAGGGTCTAGGAGCAGACCTGCATGTGGAATCCTCTGGTCAGTGTTCTCCATTCTGTCCCAGCGACTAAGAGAACTGGTTTCGTTACCGTAGCTCCATCCAAGGTTGTTAATGTGTGCCGGGCCTGGCGCAGAGGCTGCCCCGTGACTCAGCCAGGGGTGCTGTCCACGCTGCGGCCCCTAGAAGGTGCCCAGGAGCTGCTGAGCACGGCCCGGCCTGTGCGCTCAGAGGCGGTCCTGCTAGGGCTCTCCATCCCTCTTTGCTGGTTTTTCCAGATGAACCTTAGTGGTAGTCTGTCAGGTTCCAAAGGCAAACCGAGCGAAACCACGTGTGTGCGAATGCCTGTATGCCTTCCGAGAGAAAAGGTGTCATTAAAAATCAGTGGTAGGGGCACCTGGGTGGCTCAGTCGGTTAAGCGGCCGATTTCGGCTCAGGTCATGATCTCAGTGGTCTGTGAGTTCGAGCCCCGTGTCGGGCTCTGTGCTGACAGCTCAGAGCCTGGAGCCTGTTTCAGATTCTGTGTCTCCCTCTCTCTGACCCTCCCCTGTTCATGCTCTGTCTCTCTCTCTGTCTCAAAAATAAATAAACGTTAAAAAAAAATAAAAAAAAATCAGTGGTAAAAAATGGAATGTGTGATACGTGCCTAGCTATTTAGACAAATTAATGTCAGGCCTCCAACTCCTTATACCAAAACAAATTTCAACCAGATCAAGTATTTGAATGTAAAAATATGAACTCTCAAAAGTACTCTAACAACCACTTTGGAGAACTGGTGGTCTTTTTAAAAATTGCAATATCATAGACCGTATTCCTTGTACTGTGCCTTTTATTCCCATGACTTACCCCATAACTGGAGGCCTGTATCTCTCTTGCCTTCACCCATTTTCCCCAACTCCCCCTCCCCTCCAGCAACCATCAGACTGTTCTCTGCATTTATGGGTCTGATTCTGCTTTTTTTCCTTTCTTTTGGTTCCCTTTATTGGGCCTTAGTACAAAGTTGAGCAAGTGGCATCTTGAGCTCCTTCTCCCCCAGCGACAGGAACCGGGAATAGCGTCGCTCCCCTCCTCTGGCTCGGCTGTTACTGCTCCCTATTTGTCCTCTGGGAAAACTCCCTAGTATGATTTCATACAGAAATACTGTTTGAACTTACCTTGTCTTTCCACTTACCTTTGTTGAATCTCAGACCGCCCTTCTGGAATTGACTTCTGTCATGTTGAAATCCTTTCCAAGTTCATTTAGAACAGACTCTGGAAGCTCCCTCTGTGTTTGCTTTCTGGCAAATGTTTTTATCCGCCCCCCCCCCCCCCCTTTTTTTTTTTTTTTAACATTTATTTATTTATTTTTGAGAAAGAGCACAAGCCCGGAGGGGCAGAGGGGGAGAGACAGATCCCAAGCAGGCTCTACACTCAGTGTGGAGCCCGTCACAGGGCCTCATCCCATGACTGACTGTCAGATCACAACCTGAGCCAAAATCGAGAGTCGGATGGATGCTTAACTGCCTGAGCCACCCAGGCGCCCGAATTTCCCCTTGTTCTTAAATACCAGTTTAGCTGGATATTCAGATCTAGATTGTTATCTTCTCTCAACACTTTCTGAGGACCCTTGTGATTACATTGGGCTAACACAGATAATACAGGATAATCTCTTCATCTCAAGATTCTTTCGTAAAAATTAATCAATTTAAAAAGTTGTAGGGGTGCCTGGGTGGCTCAGTCAGTTGGGTGTCCGATTGCGGCTCAGGTCATGATCTCACAGTCCGTGAGTTCGAGCCCCGCCTCGGGCTCTGTGCTGACAGCTCAGAGCCTGGAGCCTGCTTAATAGATTCTGTGTCTCCCTCTCTCTCTGACCCTCCCCCATTCATGTTCTGTCTCTCTCTGTCTCAAAATAAAAAACGTTTAAAAAAAAATAAAAATAAATAATTGTAAAAAAACCCCATAAAACTTAGCATCTTACACGTTTAAGTAGTGTTAACTAGATTCACATTGTTGTGCAACAGATCTGTAGGACTTTCCACCTTGCAAAACTGAAACTGTATCCATTGAACAACTCCCCACTTCCCCTTCCTACCAGCCCCTAGCCCCCACCATCCTACTCTCTTTGAATTGGATTACTCATATGAGAGGAATCGTAGAGCGTTTGTCCTTCTGTGACTGGCTTATTTCACCTGGAATAACATGTCTGAGGTTTATCATGTTGTGGCAGATGTCAGAATTTCCTTCCTTTTTAAGGCTGAATAATACTCCATCATATGGATGGACCGCCTTCGCCTGCCAATGGATGCTTGGATTGCTTCCATCCTGAGACTCTTAAAAACATCCCTTTTACCATGTAATGAAACACAAATCACAGGATCCAGGCATTAGGATATGTACCTGTTGGGGTCTATCATTCAGCTGACCACACTATCCAATCATGTTATTATCCCACAAATTATGGGCCCATTCTTTTGGGGTTGGGTGTTCCACTGTTTTCTGGCTGGTGCCACCACACGGTCTTATCTTGTGGTGAATGGGCATGTACATTTCTGGGGGCACATGCCTAGGGATGAGATGTTTGGGTTAGGAAATACTGCCAGACAATTTTCCAAAGTGGTAGTATCTGTTTACACTTCATAGGAGGGAATGTCATGGTGGGCAGGTCATGGTAGCTCATTGTGATTTTAATTTGCACGTTATCTTGTCATATATTTATTGGCTGTAAACATCCTTTTCATGAAGTGCCCATTCAAGTATTTTGCCCATTTTTCTTTCAGGTCATCTGCCTCTCTCATTGGTTCATGTATTCTAACATGGATCCTTTTTGATACATGTAAAGCAGACGTTAAGTCTTTTTGTGGCCTGCCTTTCCCTTTCTTCGTCGTGTCCTTGGATGAACATGTTTTTAAGGCTTTTTCCTTTATGAATTAGTGCCTTTTCTGTCCTGTTTAAGAAATCTTTACCCACTAAAGGTCGTGGAGATGTTCTTCTACAGTTTTGTTTCCTTTTCTCATTTAGATTTATGACCCCCCGGAATAGATTTTGTGTACTATGAGTTAGGGATTGGTGTTATCTCTTGTCATGGGTATCAATTTGGCCCTGTGCCATTGGGGAAGACCCTAGCTCCCTGCAACACTGATGTGTGTCCCTTATCCTCAGGCAACAACATGGTGTGAGGCCCTTTCTGGACTCTTCTCCTCCAATCTTTCCTCAGTGGGAGGGAATCCCAGGGCTGGTTGGGGAAGCTTCCCTGAAGGTGGTGGGAAGCTTGTTGCCTCAGAATGGGGCTGCCCAGGCCCAAACTCACATGGGTCCCCTCAAGGGTCTTTGCCCAGAATGGAGCTGCCAGACTCAGCCCCTCCACTTTCTTATCTTGCGGGCATAAGAGTTCCCACAGCTCTGTTGCCATGGGAATCTGGGTCTCTGCCCCACCGCCATTGCTCCCAGGCCTGGGGCAAAACCTGTCAGTCGAGGGTCTCCAGAGAAGCAGAACCAACAGGATGTGTCTGGAGAGAGAGAAAGATGTATTTTGAGGAATTGGCTCATGTGATTACTGAGGCCTGGCTAGCCCAAAAGGACTGCTGCCTGCTGCTCACCCCAGTCCTGCCACGCCTGCAGGAGCCCCCGCCCCAGGCCGCCAGGCCCCTCTGCTTTGACTGGGAATGTGAGTGGTTTCTGGGACCGTCTGTAGGGAGGCCGACAGAGCCTGGGGCTGCCTCATTTCTAGGGCCTGGCTGCTGTGAAAGAACTCATGTTCACCTCTCACACTGACAAAAACGCACCTGTTTCATAGTATCCAGAAATGGTGAATGTGTTCGTTTCTTGGGGTGGCTGTAAGAAGAACCACAGGCCTGGGGGCTTAAAACAATAGAAATGTACTTTCTCTCACTCTGGAGACCAGAATTCTGAAATCCAGGTGGCCACGCGGCCAGGCTCCCTCCAGAGATTCCAGGGGAGGGTCCATCCAGCAGTGGCGCTAGGCAGTCCTGGCCTGGCCGCGTGGCTCCCTTCTCTGCCTCATCTCCACGTGGCCTCTCCTCTGCTGTCTCAAACCTCCTCTGCCTCTCTTTCTGAAAACACTTGTCCTTGAATTTAGTGCCTACCTGGATAATTCAGGATGATCTCAAGATTCTTATTACACCTGCAAAGATCCTTTTTTTTTTTTTTTAAGACCCTTTTCTAAATAAGGTCACATTCAGAGGTCTTGGGGATTAGAACGTGGACACACCTTTTGGAGGCCACCATGCAGCACAGGTGGACGTGAAGAAGCCGATAGGAGGGGTGCAAAGTGGAGCAGCCTCTTGGGAGCCCAACTGGACACGTGCGACAACATTTTATCTTATTTTTAATTTTTCTAATGTTTGTTTATTTTTGAGACACACACACACACACACACACACACACAGCATGAGTGGGGGAAGGGCAGAGAGAGGGGGAGACACAGGATCCGAAGCAGGTTCCAGGCTCCGAGCCGTCAGCACAGAGCCTGATGTGGGGCTTGAACTCATGGACTGTGAGATCATGACCTGAGCTGAAGTCGGACGCTTAACGGACTGAGCCATCTAGGCGCCCCGTACATGTTAAAGCACATACATCGTCCAACCTAGAAGCTTCACACCTCAGAACACGCCCCCACCCCCCACCCCCGAGCCCTGCACAAAGACACCTGTGCTGAAAGGGCTTCTTGCTGATAGAGAGCTGCATCTGTCTCAACAAACGGGATGCTCTAAGGCTTTGTTCTCAGGAGTGGCCTGAGAATCTGCATGCAGTATGTGAATGACAGAGCCTCTCCCGCCTCTCCTTCAGACATGGTGGAGATGATGCTGATGCAGAATGCACAGATGCACCAGATCATTATGCAAAACCTGATGCTCAAAGCCCTGCCCTCTGGGGGATCACAGGCCGCCCCTCTGCATTCCACCCCACAGGTAGGCTCGGCTGGGGACGGGCACCAGGGCAAAGGAGACGGGCCAAATCAAAGCCAGAGGACCTGGATGGCTTTTCTTCTGGAAGTCTGTGTATCTGTGCAACTCTGAGAAGCACATTTCTGACTCCTGGGTCCATGACCCGCTTGTGAATACCCCCTGCTCCCAGTCCCACCCAGATGCGGGATGAGTTCTGCATTTTGGGGCCCAGAAAGCTGTCTCGTAGAGCCGGGTGAGCTCTGCTGGAGCCTGGGCTTCTCCCCTCCCTTCCCTTCTTTCTTCCTATCTTTCCCTTGCCCCCCCCCCCTTCTCTTCCTCCATCCCCCCCCTCTACCCCTCCACCCCAACTCCCTCTACCCTTCTTCTCTTTGATGCCAATCCTGGGCTCTGACCGCCCCCCCTCCCCTTAGTTAGAAAGCAGGCAAAGGGAAAAAGGTGGACCCAGGGAGCAGCCTTTGTCCCTGTAGAAACGGGCCAGTGTGTGTACTGTGCTGAGTACCCACAGCGGGTTACCCCTGTCCTCCTGTGAGCCCAGAGGCAGAAGCCGCCCTCCGTGCATCACCACCACCACTATGCACCCCCAGCCCGGCTGCAGGCCTCCCCGGCGGGTTACTCCATGTGGCCCCCAGTGGTCCCAGCCACCATCCCCCCACCTGCCTCCGGCTTCCTGCACCACATGGCCGGCCCCTCCTTGGCAGCCCTTAGTGGGTAAGTCAAGGGCAGCTTCTTGGGTCTGTGGAGCGGGAGTACCCTAGGGCCTGGGTGGTACCTCCCCACCCCTGCTGACAAGCCAGGGGACCCCCGTCTTTGTCAGGTCCGTAGGCTGTAGCAGGGAATTTGGAAAGGCCCTGCTGTCTTCCAGAGGGAGGCAGGTGGGTCTTTGGCAGGATCAGCCTGTGGTGGTCGAGGGTTGAAAATGGACCCCATGCCCACCTCCAGGGAAGCTGCTTGTAGCCTGGGTCATTTGTCCAGCCCAGCAGGAGTGGTGCTGGGAGTATGAGCAGGGCTGTGGGGACCCCCACCTGAGCTCTGGCAGCACGACTCACCTGTAGCATGGTGTCTGTAA
The DNA here is from genome assembly GCF_023721935.1 of Panthera uncia. Taxonomy (NCBI): domain Eukaryota; kingdom Metazoa; phylum Chordata; class Mammalia; order Carnivora; family Felidae; genus Panthera; species Panthera uncia. The sequence goes on from NC_064810.1 coordinate 475,659, forward strand.
GCCAGGCCAGGGCAGTAACTGCACCCCGATATCTTGGCTTTCCTAGGGTGGCATCTGATGGCATCCTGCCCACACAGGCTCCGGGCCTGTGAAACTCCACGCGTGGGCTCGGTAAGCAGCAGGGTCCCAGTTCCCCAGCAGGTGTGGTCGGGGAGGCCCGGCAGAGGCCTGAAGCCTCGGCCCTGGATGCTGGACTGCCAGGCATGAGGAAATACAGGGATTTCACCAGGAGGGATGGCCCAGTTAGCCGCATAAACCGTTAAACCTTCCTGTGGAAGAAATACCAGAAACAAGTCAAATATGACGACGACTGGGAGGTCTGCCTGCCACGAGCGGCCGAGGTGAGGGCTCCTGCCAGTCTCAAGAAGTGAAGCAGACAGCAGGCGGGGATCTCTCGTGGGAGAGTATCTTTCCATGCGGGTCTGCGTGGCTCCTTCTACAAGTCAAACACCATGTTGAATATGGTTCCTTTCGAAGATGGCTGAGGAAAGGGAGCTTTCTCTGCATTTGTTCCTTTTGGTTCTGTCAGGGCTTCCGGTGTGAACGTCACCTTTAGTTCTTCTTCATTTTCTGTGACTTTTTTTTCTTGGTGGAATGATGTTCCCTTGACATGTTAGTATAATTTTCACATGAATGTCACATTTAAATGTTACAGCTGTTTTCATCTACCCCTTTTGGGAAAACCTATTTTCCCCAAGTTCTGCACCAGCGAGAGCCCTGCCTCCTTGGACCCTGCAGGCTCGTGGGATTTTGGCCCGGGGAAGGGGATGACCACGTGGCGGTCAGGATGCCTCCAGGGCGGGAGGGCGGCAGGGGCCCCCACCACGTGCCTGGCACACGCATCTCTTGTGAAAGGCAATTAAACGTCTGACTCCATTGCTGATTTTCACATTGACTTTTTTTTTTATTAATTTTTTTAATGTTTATTTTTAAGAGACAGACAGAGCATGAGTGGGGGAGGGGCAGAGAGAGAGGGAGACACAGAAACCAAAGCAGGCTCAGGCTCCGAGCTGTCAGCACAGAGCCCGACGTGGGGCTTGAACACACGAACCGTGAGATCATGACCTGAGCTGAAGTTGGCCGCTTAACCGACTGAGCCACCCAGGCGTCCCAATGTTGATGTTTTCTAACATGGCTTTTCTCAACACAATTGGGTTTTATTTCTCAACACAATTATTAATTAAATACAGGGAGGAAGTTTAACAGAAGTTGGATGTCTTTGGATGGCCTGATAAATTGGAAAAACTCAGTTTTGTCTGTGACTCGAGTGAGGAAAACCCAGTCCTTCCTCGTCAATGTCCTTTACTCACACATAGAACAGGCACTTCTGTCACTCCTAGTTACCAGTCCTCTCCGGCATCACCAGGATGTCCTGCCATCCAACTCGGTTCTGACACTGTCCACCTGCATGAGGATGAAGTCCCACAAGACCGCCCCCCACCTCCCTCGCCAGCTGCGAGTGCACTTGTCCCTGCTCCTGACCTGCTGGGTCAGGGAGCAGAGGTTCCCATGACCCCCTCTTCAGGTTCGATTACTTTGTTAGAGCTGTTCACAGAACTCAGGAAACACATTTGCCAGTTGAAGGATGTGATAAGGAGTGGGGCAGGTCTGGGAGGGTCCCCTGCACAGGAGCCTCCACCACGTGGAGTTGGGGTGTGTCACCCTTTCAGTGTGGATGTGTTTACTCACTTGGAGGCTCTTGGGACCCTGCGCTACTGGGATTTATGGGGGCTTCCTCTCGTAGGCATGCCCGTGAGATAGACTAACTGCATTTCCAGCCCTTCTCCCTCTCTGGAGAATGGGATGGGAGGAAGGGGCTAAAAGTTAACAAGCTTCCAATCATGGCAGGTCTTTCTGGGGGCCCGGGGCCCCCCAGGAGCCCCTAAGAGTTGCCTCAGAACAAAAGACATGCCTATCACCCAAGAAATTACAAGGGTTTCAGGAGCCTTCGGTCCACAGGGATAAAGGAAACATCTTCCTGCATCGAGGAGCGTCCAGGTGCTGTGACAGGACAGAGCAAGGCACTACTGGGCATCAAGTGGGGTCACAGTTGATGTGGGGCACAGGGGTGAAGGCAGCCCTCACGGGAGCGGGGGTCCCCTTGGTTCTGCGCAGGCTGACCTGGGGACGCTAAAGAGGATACAGCAGGCCCTGGAAGAGAGCCGTGAACATGGAAGCAGTCACAACTTCCGACATTGCTACAAACCTGCCTGGGAGGGGGGTCTGAGCTCCAAGTGCCTGGAGCACGGGGTGGAGGCTGGCTGTGCAGAACGTGACTGTGTGCTGTAAGAGCTACAGGTTTGGTCTTCACCCCCACTTCTGTCCAGAGCCCCAACCCCCCGCAGTCCCCTGATCTGTGGTAGAGGTGGACAGAGGCGTGTATACCCTGCTCCAAAGTGGGGGCAGTGCTGTGGACTGAACCCTTAACCTGTGGGGTCTGCACAGACTCCTGGCACTTCATGTCAGAAGACGTATGAGTGAAGAAACCATTTTCTTCTCATGGCCGTGCCCTCCTGCCCCTTGGTGTGGGGTGCTGAGAAGTCGAAGACCTGTGAAACGAGATACCATGTAGGCCTGGCCTGGAGCCCAAATGTCCCAGCTGCTCTGCAGACTTACTGTGCCTCTAATCGAGACTCCAGTGTTTCCTGGCACTCAGGAGCTGAATCTGGAGACCACACAGGAGAGTAAAGAGCAAGAACCCAAGGGACCCCTGGAGCAGGAGGAAGGGCCTGTCCTGGCAGAGGCTGGGTTTGCAGAAGCTCTGGAATCAGGGCACTGTGGCCAGCTCAGGGGCGGGCAGAAGTGTCCAGGGGAATGAGACAGCCGGGACAGAGCTCCATGGCTGGATGGGGCAGCCTTTTCTCAGATTTAGATCAGAAGGACACTGGCTTACATTCCCTATTGTTTTCAATGATATATAAAAACCCCTCTGAATCAATAAAAAAGAAAAACCAATACTTCACAGTGGAGGGGATGCCAATGAAAAGCCGGTCACTGCTGACAGGACAGATGCAGGCCAGCCTCAGTGCACACATGATGGGGGTGGGGAGTCTGGGTGCATGGGGGCTGGGGTCTGGACGCCAAGGTCATCGCTATGGGCTGCAGGGGGGACGAGTGACCAGGCCCCTGGGAAGCACTAGGCATTGCCTGATAAAGCTGGATCCCTCACTCCCAGCCCCCAGCAGTTCTGTTCTGAGGCCCAATCCCTGGCAGATCTCCCGAGCCCCACGTGACCAGAGACGCATGGGGGTTGGCTGTAATGGAAGACGGGGGAGCATCCAAAATGCCTGCTGACAGGACAGGCAGGTCTCAGGACCCCTTCCTTCTCTTAAAAAGAACCGTAACGCCAAGAGCTTTGTGGGGTCATCTTTGGTCTTTGCTGTTCGACTTTCCACTGAGAACCAGCTTCCCTGGCTACAGGCAGGCTGCGCAGAGCCCACGAGCACTCAGGAACACCATGAGCCCACCTCTGTGTCCCTGAGCGCCTGGGGAAAGTCCAAGTGGAGACATGGCAGATCCAGTGGGAAATGCATTTTCACCTTTTGAGATGGATTCATGGGAGAAACCAAATTCTCAGAATTGTAGCATCCTTGGTTTTGGGGCCAAAGAGTTCCCGAGAGGCTGTTTTATTGCCATGGCCTCTGCAGAGGTCACGGTACCGCTGCCAACACCGGTACCTGGGAGGTCCGAGCGATGGAGGCCCGGGCTGGCTCAGCCAGCAGCCCATGGTCTGCTCCCATGATGCCCTGGGCCCATGAGCAGCTCTGGGTGAAGGTCTGTGCCGCCTCCTGGGTTTAATATTCAGAGGACAAGGCAAGAAACACAGGAAAGAGGATGGCATGTGGCAGTTGGAGCTCAGGGCTCCCCCGGAGCCAGGAGACACTTAACTTCGCTCAGCGGGTGAACGGGGCCAACAGGGCTCGAGAGCTCCTGTCACGTCAGGAAAGAGGCCTTAGGTAGAGTCCACAGGCAAAGCTCTGAGCCGGGGCTGCAACCGCCTCACGAGATGGGACGGGTGGGAGATGGCTGCTGTGGGTCACGTGACTGAGGTGGTCCTGGGCCTTGCGGCCACCCTAAGGGTCAGCCTTGTGTCTCCCCTCATGAAGGTACCAGGTCACAGCACTCTTGAGGGGTAAGCGGGGACCGAATCCAACAGGGTTCCCGTAGGAAGGAGGGTGAGGGGCATGCCCGCCCTGGGCCGCCTGGTTGATTTTCCCGCGCAGGCTGCACAGGCAGGAGAGAGGAATGCCTCTCGCCAAAGGCAGAACCCCAGGCGGACGAAGTTCCTGTGCTCCACCTCTCCATTCTAAGAGTTTAGAACTATCTTATCTGCAATACTGAAAATAACATGTCTGCTGGCTTCCAAATGAAGACATGAATGGACATTACTTTTTATACTTAGTCACTTCTGCAGCCCCACGGGGCAGTAGCAACCAGCAGAGCTCTCAGTTTGGTGGCGTGCCTGGTCCTCAGGGCCCGAAGGTGAGGGTCCGTCTGCCCTCCACATGGTGTCCCTGTGTGCTGGAGAGTCCCTCAGGTGCCACTCACATCTTGGGCCTCCAGCAGTCAGAAGAGGCCCCTGCTTAGGGGCTGGAGACTGGTCCCGGTGCGCCGGCTCAGCTCCTCGAGAACCTGCTTTTCCTTCTGGTACATCTGAAAGAAGGGAATGGAAAGTGACTGTGGACTGCCTCATGGCCTGGCCCCAGGGGTGCCCTCTGGGGGAAGCCCGTCCCCATGGCTGTGGCATGAGGAGCCTCTGTTGTGTGGACTCTCCCAGATTCAAAGTGCAGGACCTGGTTCCGCTCACCTTCACCCAGCGCTGCACAGGGAGTATGGACATGCTGCCTGTGGGGTGACGGGTGGGGACAGCAGGAGGGACTGGGGGCCAGGGGCTGAAGTAGCAGCCCTGGGTAAAAGAAGAGGAGTCCCTATTTGGAATTGCAGAACAGGCCAGACAAGTCAGTTGGGCCCAGGAAATGTGGGAGGGGGACACATGAGGACAGCCCCTCCTGGGGGAAAGGGTGGTCAGTGCTTGCGGGGGGGGGGGGGGGGGGGGGGGGGGGTGAGGAAGTCCCAGGAGGGCTGGGGTCCCTGCTGGCGGTGACAACATGGACTTTCCAAGATGCTGCCAGAAGGGGGCGAAGGGGCCTCATCAGGGTCAGTCTATGACTTGGAGGGTGTGGCCACAGGCGACCCAGCCTGAGATAGACTGGATGTGAGGACAACTGTATCAAGGACTCTTGTTAATTGAAAAAGTTTTTTGATGCCTTCCAGAGAACCCAATTATTTGACTACAGATATAACATGAGTTTATTATTATTTAAAAAAATTTTTTTTTAACGTTTATTTATTTTTGAGACAGAGAGAGACAGAGCATGAACGGGGGAGGGTCAGAGAGAGAGGGAGACACAGAATCGGAAGCAGGCTCCAGGCTCCGAGCCATCAGCCCAGAGCCCGACGCGAGGCTCGAACTCACGGACTGCGAGATCATGACCTGAGCCGAAGTCGGCCGCTCAACCGACTGTAACGTGAGCTTATTAAAAACAACATGTACATATACCAGCACACAACCTTATACATGGGGTAGATACACTGGCACTTCTGAAGGATACAAATGGCTAAGTAACTTTACCCGATAGGTCCCGATCAGATGCCTGCATGATTTGAGTTCCCAACTGATCAATAACATCACAATTTCTCTTGTAAAGATTTTTTAACTTTAAGCCATTAGAGTTTTATAGAACTTACAGAATTTGGTCTCTCTATTCAGTCGTTCCTTTCAACAGTGAATAAGTAATACAGTTAGTAGCATTGGGGGAGCCCGATATTTTAAACACTGCTAGTCTTTTTTTGTGAAATAGGCTTTTATAAAATTCCTTAATTTACTGCCTTTGTGTTTTGTTTTGTTTTGTTTTCCAAATCTGGTCTTCATACTTGACTGCAGGAGATAGCTGGGCAGCCCCGGTTCTTGGTGTGCCCTCTTGTGCATATGGTGGAGGACCGGAGGACAGCTCCTACCTTCTGCCATTCAGCCTCCGTGCTGTGTGTGAAGCCCAGCAGGTGACAGAGCCCATGGGTGGCAGTCACCTGTCAGAAAAATTAAAAAGCTGTTTCACGGACTGATCACGAGCAGGCCATGTGCCAGAGGAGGAGAAGCAGGGAAGGCAGGGAGAACTCAGCCCATGCGTGGTGGGAGGTTAGGAACCCAGGGGTGGAGGGTACCTGGGGCTGTGAGGGGTGCCTACGTGCAGTGGAGTGCCGGCCAGGAGGAGAGTGGCTGGCCTAGCCCTGTCGTGGGGGGATGAGGGTGGTGGGAGCGGCGGGCCGGCCCTCCCCTGCAGGCACTGGATCTCTGGGGTGTGGCAGGGGGTGCCGGAAGTGGATGCCCACCGCAGCCTGTGGGGTGCATGGCTGCCGGCCGCAGAGACTCTGGAGCCGAACCCCATGCTGAGCAGTCCTGTCTGTGCCAGGGCTCCTGCTCCCAGAAAGTCCACCCCCACCCCAGAAAGCAGGCCCCCAACACCTGTCACAATGGCTCTTGCTGGGAAGCTCTGCTTCAAGTCACACAGAAGCTCCAGGATCCCCTAGAGATAATTCAGGGGCTGTCTGGTCAAAGAAAAACACCTCAATCGAATCCATGAGGAAGTTAAAATACGATCGCTCTGCAGAACCACCCCTCCTTTCTTTTGCATCCAGCTGAGGAGAGTGGGATCCGGAAGGTCCTAGAGGCTACAATCCCATCTACTTTGACAGTTCTGTAAGGAGCTTATTCAGTAGGTCTGAGTTAGCTACACAGCCTGCTGAACTCCAGAGGTAAAAGGGAAAAACAAGGCTGTTTCCGGGAGCTTCTGACATGTTTCCTGTCCTCTCCTCTCACCCAACACTGCTCGGCTTAGGCTCTGCTCGGCTTAGGCTCTTCCCTCTCTCTGCCAGATGACGAGAGAGGGTACAGCCCCTACTCGTAGGTCTCCCTCCCCCAATAATCCTTGTCCCACACGGGAGGCAGTGGGGGTGCCGGCGTCCCACCCATGACCTCTTCCCAGGCCCGGGCAAAGGACACGGCTGCGGCATCAGGGGCCAGCACTCATTCCCACTTACGGTAAGGACGTCATAGTAATCCTCATTCCTTTTGCATTGCTGGAAGATATACTCCACTCCTAGGAAAATGTCACCCAAATTGTAGTCATCTGGAAAATCAGGCTGGGGAAGTTCACCTGCTTTTACATTCTATAAATGAGGAAAGACAGATTCGGAGAGCACGACCTCAGGAACACTAACCCGACAACAGGCCTACACATTTCATTCTGGAAGACCCCTACTCATCAGTCCCAAGGCAGGTGAGGGGTGGGGGAACCACAGTAGAGCCACTGTTTACGAGTGACTTCAGATGTTTCTGATGTGGAGAACAAAGGCAAAAAAAACCCATTTCCTTACAACTTACAGCTTATTGACAGTCCCTTGAAACAGGCAGAGTGACTTTCCTCTATGAGCTCAGCTGCCTCCATGATGACACTTTGCTAGGGGCAAAAGGCAACCTTAGCCTGACCCCCCAGGATCCTGTAAGCCTTCTTTAAACATATAGAAAATCCTTTAGAGGGGGGCCCGGATGCCTCAGTTTGTTAAGCGTCTGACTTAGCTCAGATCATGATCTCGCGGCTCGTGAGTTTGAGCCCTGCATCGGGCTCTGTGCTGACAGCCCAGAGCCTGGAGCCTGCTTTGGATTCTGTGTCTTCCTCTTTCTCTGCCCTTCTCCCGCTTGTACTCTGTCTCTCAAAAATAAATAAACGTTAAAAAAAAAAAAAAAAGGAAATTCCTTTGGAAACTTCCTTCATCTCTAGTCCCCAAGATACAGGTTAGCCATCATCCTCCAAGCATATGGTCCCCTGATATATATTTGAAGGGTCTCATAAGTAAGGTTTTACAAGACAGAAGTAAATTAACTTCTTCTTACAACAGCTAACCCCCTCAGGGCTCTGGAAACCTTGTTTCCAAATTTCCTTGGAGGTTTCCGCTGTCCCTGACCCTCTCCTGACTTGAAAGTGTAAAATCAGTGACTCCTCACAACCCCAGTGCAGCTCTTCCTGCCCACGGGTCCTGTCCCTGTGCTTTAATAAAACTACCTTTTTGGCACCAAAGATGCCTCAAGAATTCTTTCTTGGCCGTCAGCTCTGAACCCCAACATTCCCACATCTTTTCCACCTTGTTAAAGGAGTTACTTTCCTTCTTTCATCCTTTCCAGTGCACACTCACACAAATCCACATCAGTCCAATTTTGTATTTCTGTTCTGTTTGTCATTTTGTCCTAAACAATCTTCCACATCTTCCTACATAAAACCAAAAAACCCCCAGTCTATTAATCTGAGGCCTGTTCACACTAAGCTAGTCACGTGTGGATGGGTATTTAGGGTGTTTCCTCCCCATCAGGGAAAAAAAATCAACTGAACATTTCACATTTTTATAACATTTTGTCTTCTTCCTTTTCTTGCTTTACCATCCTTAAATGTGACACTAGTGGATTAAAGAGTACACATATGTTTCGGATGCTCTTGGAGTATATTGCCAAATTGCCTTCCAAAAAGGTCTGGATGCTCCTACTAATAATGGCTTTGAATGAGTCATTTCATGATGCAGCTCATAACCTAATCACTATCTTTTATTGTTGAAAATATTTTTTCAGGGGCACCTGGGTGGCTCAGTTGGTTAAGCATCCAACTTTGGCTCAGGTCATGATCTCACGGTTTGTGGGTTTGAGCCCCTCATCTGGGTTGGTGCTGACAGCTCGGGGCCTGGAGCCTCTTTGAATTCTGTGTCTCCCTCTCTCTCTGCCCCTCCCATACTCGTATTCTCTCTCTCAAAAATAAACATTTAAAAAAAGAAGAAAATATTTCTTCAGTGTTATTTTACATTTTCGGTGAAAATTTCAGTGTTATTAAAATTTTTCAACCCTACCATACTTGTTATGGAATCACACAGTTGCAGAAGCACTCACTCCCCTTCAAACTCACTGACGGTCTTCGGAAGGATGGCACCAATCGCTTTTTCTCCCTGGGTGATGGGTATTGGTCAATAGGGGCTGGTCATGCCGCACTCTACTCATGTGTACACTTTTTTTTTTTAAATGGTTATGATTTTGAGAGAGTGTGCAAGCAGGGGAGGGGCAGAGAGAGAGGGAGACAGAGAGAGAGGAGAATCCCAAGCAGACTCATGCTGTCAGCACAGTGCCCAAAGAGGGACCCTAACTCACAGACCCATGAGATCATGACTTGAGCCAAAACAAAGAGCCAGACACTTAACTGACTGAGCCGCCCAGGCTCCCCTCATGTGTATATTTTAAAGTTCTCTCTTTTTTTTTTTTTCAAGTTTATTTATTTATTTACTTAGAGATAGAGTGAGAGCAGGGGAGGGGCAGAGAGAGAGAGAGAGAGAGAGAGAGAGAGAATCCTAAGCAGTCTCCACATGGCGAGATCTTGACCTGAGCCAAAATCAAGAGTTGGATTCTTAACGGACTAAGCCACCCAGGTGCCCCTATTTTAAAGTTTTCAAAATAAAACTTAAAAATCAGAGTATTTACACCAGAAGGTGGGCCAGACAAGAGGAGAATACTTTTTACCTCATGAAATGGAAAGGAAAGCACATCTGTTGGCAGATTTTTCTCTCTGTAGATTTTATTAATGTGCTGAATACTCTTGTTGTCAACACAGATGACAGCCAGGTCAAATTTCTGCACCCCTAATATACTCCTCACAATCTCCAACTTCTTGCGAAGAGGCGCTCTCCTGATGGGGACAGCTCGTTGCAGATTTCTAAGCACCAAACTCATTTTCAGAACAACATGCCCTTTAGAAATGTTTAAAAAGGAGCCTGTGGTCAAAGTTTAAAAGAACACAAATCAGTAATTGAAAGTGTCAATAAATTCTATAAAAAACACATACAGGCATCACATCATTTTATTTTGTGAAACTCACTGAAAAATTTAAGGGGATCTACATTTTACCATAAGAAAGATACAAAAATGAAGGAATATAATAGGAAGTCCTAGAGTCAGGCCTGCCAGAATGGAACAGCAGGTAGGAAATTAGGACCTGTAGTCAGGAAGGGGCCATTAATAATGAAACCGGGTTGGGGCGCGGGTGAGGAGGTGGAGGAAGAATACGGTGAGTTGTGAGGTGGACTGGGGTTGTACAGGATGGGGGGAGGGGGAGGTGTAGGGTGCTATAGGGTGAGGGGGAGGGGGGGGGTATGGGGTGGGGGGAGGGGGGGTGTGGGGTGATATGGGGGGGAGCGTGGGAGGGTGCTATGGAGAGGTGTGTGTGAGCCGAGGGGGAGGGGGAGGGCCGAAGGGCGTGAGTCCTAGGGGGACGGCGGGGGTGGGGGGTGGGGGGGTGGGGGGTGGGTCGGGGGCTTCCCAAGGGACCACTCAGCGTGGCACCGAGGCTCCCAACGCAGGCTACGGGCAGCACGCGGGGTGCGAACAACGCTCCACTTTAGAGAGAAAGCCACCGGCTCACTTACCAGGTTCGAAGCCAGGGGGGCCCCGTTGACATCCCGTGCGCCGGAAGCCCTCAGGCCTTCCGGCTGGAGGGCGGAACCAGAGTGTGGCGGAGTCAGTGTGGGGCCGAGCCGCGCGGAAGGGCCGGAAGTTGGTCCGTTGCGTTTTCTTTCCGCGGCGCGCAGCGAAGGCCTGGCTCCGGCGGCTGCGATCCGTGTCTGTGCCTCCGGCCGCGCGCCGAGGGGCCTCGGGGCGGCGGCAGGCGGCGGGTCTCCGAGTCCCTGAGCCGGATGGTGAGCGCGGCGTGGGGCCCGACCTGAGTGGAGGCCGCTTTCTTCCCCTGCGCCATCTCTCCGCCCCGCCACCGCGCCCCTGTAGTCTGCCGGGCGGGCCTGGGGCGCGGGCGGCCGCCGATGGCCGGGGGCGGGACTTTTCTGGTTGCGCGGCATCCGTTCCTGGCCCTTCTCGGGTCTGGGGGCGGCCTCTCTGCGGGGGCACTCGTCCTTTGAGCCGGTTTCTGGGTCATCGCAGGTATGGCAACACAATTTATTTCTATATCTGGGAAGAACATTTAGTGTTCTGGTTGCTGGGAGAAAATTAGAAAACACTGCAACACTAATGTTCTTAACAGCGTTACACTGTAGCTTTCTTGCTATGGAGATTGGAATAAGTTTGGAGAAACTCCTCTCTTTAAAAGTGTGACTACATTCATTTTCTTGTTGTTATTTGAGTTTTTTCGTGAATTTACCAGTTCAGAAAATGATTTGAATTTTTCCTTAGTCTGAAGCATCACGCTTCAATCTCCAGTAACGAAGTAATTTATTTCTCCACCCTCTACTCCAGCCCTCCCCACAAACCCCCCACTGGCTCTCAGAAAATAATACCTAACCCTTTGATTTGCCCAGTTTTCCATTATTCTTAGAGTGTGACGTGATTAAAAATTATCTTCTTAGTCTTCCAGCAGGACATAGCTGTGATGATCTGAATTTTTGTCTTCCAGCTTATTGTGAAGATGAGGGTGGCTTCCTAGTTGAACAGACTGTTTAAAGAAGAGAACAACTTGTGTACACATAGTATTCGCTACCTTGGATCAGAAGATGAACCCAACTAATCCTTTCAGTGGGCAGCAGCCTGGGGTTTTTCCAGCATCTTCCAGTAGTTCCATAGGAACATTTCAGGCTAAGCCGCCATTTCGATTTGGTCAGCCCTCGCCTTTCGGACAAAGCAATACGTTATCTGGGAAAACGTCAGGATTTTCACAGGTATCCAGCTTTCCAACATCTTCGGGAGTAAGTCATTCTTCTTCAGCACAAACGTTAGGATTTTCCCAGACCTCAAATGTTGGACTGTTTTCAGGACTTGAACACACTCCAGCCTTTGTAGCTGCCTCTGGGCCTTCAAGTTCATGTGTGCCTGGAAACCCAGGATTTAGTTTTAAATCATCCAACTTTGGGACTTTCCCAAGTACTTCTACATTTGGACCAGAAACTGGAGAAATAACAAGCTCTGGTTTTGGGAAAACAGAATTTAGCTTTAAACCTCTGGAAAATTCAGTGTTCAGACCAATATTGGGGGCTGAATCTGAGCCTGAGAAAACTCAGAGTCCAATTACTTCTGGATTTTTCACATTTTCTCACCCAATTAGTAGCGGACCTGGGGGACTGGCACCATTTTCTTTTTCTCAGGTGGCAAGTACAGCTAGCAATTCAAATTTCACCTTTTCAAAACCAGTTAACAGTAATAATTCATCATCTGCCTTTGCCTCTGCTTTGTCAAACCAAAATGTAGAGGAAGAGAAGAGAGGCCCTAAATCACTATTTGGAAGTTCTAATAGTAGCTTCACTAGCTTCCCCATATCTTCAGGGTCTTTGGGAGAACCCTACCCGGTTAGCAAAACCGGGGTCAGACAAGGTTGTGAAGAAGGTATATCCCAAATGGAGCCACTTCCCAGCCTCATGAAAGGACTGAAAAGGAAGGAGGACCAGGATCGCTCCCCAAGGAGGCATGGCCATGATGGAGCAGAAGATGTGGATGCTCTGTCAAGGGGAGATCATCCTCCAGATAAACGACCTGTCCGCCTGAATCGACCCCGGGGAGGCACCTTGTTTGGTCGAACGATACAGGATGTCTTCAAAAGCAATAAAGAAGTAGGTCGTCTTGGCAACAAGGAATCTAAAAAGGAAGTTGGTTGTACTGAGTCCGGGGAAAATGACCCTGTGGCCATCCCAGGAGGGAGTCAGTCTTCCTCGGCACTTTCCCGTCTCCCAGGTGTGAAGGAGGAGGAAACTGAAAATAGAGATAAAAAAGAAGGTGAGCTCTAAAAATGTGTGCCATCCAGTAAATGCTGCTGGCTTGTTCTTGGTAAATTTCCCCGAGTCTTAGTTTAATGTTTCTGGTAAGTTTCCTGTAAACATTAGGAATTCTAACATACGAAGAAAATGTCTTGTATCTATAAACATTTACTTTGCTCTTACATAGTTGGTGCTTCCTATTTGAGATGTGACATCTGCTACGTTTTTGTGCCCGTTCTCTTATCCCTAGAGTCTCTAAGAGGAACACCTGGGCGTCAAAGTAAAAGAAGCGAGAGCACAGACAGTCTTGGAGGCTTGTCTCCTGCTGAAATCACAGCTATCCAGTGCAAGAACATCCCTGACTATCTCAACGACAGAACCATTTTGGAGAAACACTTTGGTAAAATTGCTAAAGTGCAGCGCATCTATACCAGGCGCAGCAAAAAGCTTGCCGTGGTATATTTTTTTGATCATGTGAGTATTTCCAACAAATTTAATGTGAGTGAGAAAAAGTTCGAGTGACCTTTGTCACTTTAAAACCTATTTTTTATTTATTTTATTTTTAAACTTTTTTTAATGTTCAGTGTGAGCAGCGGTTGGGGGGCAGAGAGAGAGGGAGACACAGAATCCAAGGCAGGTTCCAGGCTCCAAGCTGTCAGGAGCCCGATCTGGGGCTTGAACCCACGAACTGTGAGATCATGACCTGAGCTGAAGTTGGATGCTTAACCGACTGAGCCACCCAGGTGCCCCATTAAAACTTATATTTTAATCTATCGCTTACTTGCTAGAATGGGCAAGCACTCAGATATCTTATTCTCAACTTGGCTCTATAATCACATAGCATTTTTTCAAAATTGAGTTTTCTTGTTTGTTTCTGATTTTCTTTTATTTGGTCATAGTACATAATCACTGTAAACATTCCAACGATACGAATAAATCCCCATGTAATCCTATCCTCCAGGATAACTGACATTACTTATTTGGTTTATACCTTGACTTTAAATAGGTATATAAGCACATATATGCATGACGCATTAGTTGTAGGGTGTAAGCATACAGGGATTGTTCACACTATGTTGCGTTATGTTTTTATTATTATTACTGAATTTTCTTGTGGGGAAAAAGTAAGTTCTTTAGAGTTTGTAAAGTGGAAAGCATGTTTTCATACTTCTTTTAAGTGATGATGTAGGGGAAAAAACCAAATGAATATGAATATTTGAAATGAACTATGAATATTTTAGTTAATATCATTGTAAACACATAGTCACGTTGTTTTTACACAAATGGGATCATGCTGCATATACTGTTTGCTTATGTTTTCAGGTTGTAATCTTTAGTATTTTCTGAAACCAATAGCCTAATTAGAAGAGAGTTGTTAAGTGCTGTATGGCATTCTGTCCTGTTTACTTACCTGGTTAATTTTCTATTTGTGGACACTTTGTACATGTATTTCTGATTGGTTTACATCCTTTGTTTAAATTCCTGAGAGTAGAAGTTCTGTGCCAAAATACTTGCATAGCTTTAGAGTTTTTGCTGTTTGTTCCTTTCTTTCTTTCTTTTTTTCTTTTAATTCAGTGGCATTAATTACATTCAGAGTGTTGTACCACCATCACCATTATCTATTTCTAGAACTTTTTCATCATCCCAAACAGTAACCCTAACCGCTAAGTAGTATTTTCCCATTTCTTCCTTCCCCCAGCCCTTGGTGACCTTTAATCTACTTTCTATCTCTCTAAATTTGCCTATTCTAGAAATTACATTTATGTGGAATCACAGTATTTGTCCTGCTTATTTTGGTCAGCATCACGTTTTCAGTGTTTGTGTGGTTGTACTTTATTCCTTTTATGGATGAATAATAATTCCATTGTGTAGATGTATTTTTCTTTATTGATCTGTCGATGGACAGAGGCTGTTTCTGCTTTTTGGCTATTTCGAATAATGCTTCTGTGAACAGGTGTGCAAATATTTCCTATCATTCTCTTGGGTATACACTTAAAGTAGAAGTGCTGGGTCATATGCCTCGTTTTTGTTTTGTTTTTGAAGGTATTTGACTATTGAGATGTACTTTTCTAGCTGAACCCTAAAAAAATATTTATGAAATAGGTATGTAAATACATTGTCGTAGGAAGTAGTTCATTGATACATAAAATGCTGAGGTCTCCTGATTACCCTCATCTCTCCTGTTACCTGGGAGCAAGCACGGTTACCTAGTATGATGTGTATTTTTCTAGACCTTTTCATAGGTTTGTCTGTGGGTATACTAAAACGTACTTGATTTTGTGATAAAATGTATCCCACGTGTGTCATTCTCTTTTTTTTGTCTTAAAGTGTGACTTGGCAATCTATCCAATACCGTATGTATTTACTGTATTACTGTATGTGTAATCAGATGGTGAGAGTCACCTCACCAAATGCCAACAAGGCTAATCTGTGGGTTCTATCACAGTAAAGTTTTTACTTTCAAAAAGGAGAGGAGCAAATCCATGCCTGTGAGACAGGTAAGAGAGGTGAGGACCGTGGCCGCTGTGACTGGAGGCAGACTGCATGGTCAGAACATGTAGTGGATGGAGGCTTCGCTCTGTACAAAACTGTACAAATTCTGCTACTGCATTTGAAGTTTTAATTTCATTTCCTTTGGTCTGACGCCCTCATACGTTGTGGTGTGGACTGTTTCCCTAGGCATCTGCAGCCCTGGCTAGGAAGAAGGGGAAAAGTCTGCATAAGGACATGGCTGTCTTTTGGCACAAGAAGAAACTGAGTGAGTTCCCGGTTACTCCCGGTGTGGGTTCCAGTGCTCTGCATGGTCTGCCCACTGAGCTTTCCCCAGCACCAGGGCGGGGCTGGCTGTCCGTGGATCCTGTGTCTCAGAGTGTTTCTTTGGGCTGCTTTGGAATCTCCCGTAACAATTAGGAGAGTATTACTTTTTCAAACACAAGTAAAATCCAGTGTCAGACTTGTGGTTCATAAACTCTGTGCTCTTGTGTCCTCAGGTCCCAATAAGAAGCCCTTTTCCCTGAAAGAGAAGAAGCCAGGTGACGGCGAAACTGGCCAGGGCCCGGAGGAGGCATCCTTTCAGCACTCCCCTCTTAGCAAGCCTGTGGGGAGGGCTGCAGCTGTCAGCCTCCTGAGTAAAAGGTGTGGCTGGTTCTTTCTGAGGACTGTTGGACACGGTGGCGTGTGGGTTCCTTGACGTCTGTGCCCTTGATGGCAGTCATGCCAGAGCATGGCTGGGAAGTGGATGATACGCTGACCCTTGAGGAGGGTTTCATGGGGAATGGGGGCCTGGGAGAGGGAGAGTAGGACGTGGCGAGAGGGCAAGGGGGAGACGGCCACTGGGCTCGTCCCACTCAGTTCCATGCCTCATGCTGTTGTACTCAGTATATAAGAAGCAACTTGTTCCCTTGAGAGGTCTAATTGGCTGTAATAACCAAGTTTTCCTAGTAGCTACTTCTAGCAATTTCCAGTATGACCTTCTGTAGGTCTAGCTTATCATGGTGAGGCAGTCTTCCTTTTGGCCACATTATAGCTGGGGAACTATACAAGTGTACAGCCCTCAGGCCAGAGTGGGGACATGGTGTGTGCCTCACATGGCCTCAATGGATATCTGTTCGCAAAGCCTCCTTCCCCAGCCCCCTTTCCGCATGATCCTCTCTTCCTTCCACAGAGCGGGCTGCTGCTCTTTAGTCCTTGGTGTATTTTGGTCAGCGTATCATTTCCTTACTTTCATTTTGCAGTTAGCATTTTAATTGCTGATTTGCTTTTGATTTTTCTCTTCTCCCTCAGCCAGTCACATCTTCAACATTTGAGTTCCCAGAGTGTTGAAAGCCAGGTAGAAAATGGGGAAGCTGGGAAGCAGTGCTCATGTCTTTTTAGTACATCCTTCTGCGGGAATGAAGATATGTATGAAAACATGTAGACACATGATTTCTTCATGGTGTTAAAGTGGTTTTCCCCCCCAGGCTGAATTTCATTTTTTTGAGATAGAAATATGCGGAAGTTCATTTCACATGTTTAAATGGGCTCCTCTCATTTTTAGAAAGTATGGAATGTTTCAAAATTTGAAAATCACAGTGAAAAATAGTAACACCTTTACACTCATTAGGATTATCATCGTCTCCTGTTAGTGATTTTAGTTTCAGTTTTGGAGGAGCAGAAAATCTTGAGTAAGGAAAGCATCCGGAAGCGGAAATGACAGAAATGCTTGCTGGATACAAGACCCTTAATGTGTTACTTTCTTTGTAGCTCTCCAGTGAAGAAGCCAAGTCTTCTAAAGACCCATCAGTTTGAGGGAGACCCTTTTGATTCGGGCTCTGAGGGCTCCGAGGGTCTTGGGCCATGTGTGTCATCTCTTAGCGCCCTGATAGGCACCGTGGCTGAGACATCTGAGGAGAAGTACCGCTTGCTTGACCAGAGAGACAGGATCATGCGACAAGGTATTGTGGGTGCATCTCAGCAGAGGTTCAGAGACCTCGCTAAGGTCATGATAAGGTCATTCTGGGAGCTGTGAGGAGGGAGTGACTGCTGTCTGTGGAGGCTCACTGACATTGAGCCTTAGGCCTCCGATGCGCCGCATGTAACTTTGTTGTTTACTAGTTTCCCAAGAAGGTGAGCATGGATGTAGATGTAATGCAGATATGTCTTTATTTATTTATTTATTTTTAACATTTATTCACTTTTGAGAGATAGAGACAGCGTGGGAGTAGAGGGACAGAGAGAGAGGGAGGCACAGAATCCAAAGCATGCTCCAGGCCCAGAGCTGTCAGCACAGAACCTGATGTGGGCTCGAACCCACGAACCGTGAGATCATGACCTGAGCCGAAGTTGGACGCTTAACCAACTGAGCCACCCAGGCGCCCCTTGAATTTTATTTGGAAGAAAATCTATAAACCATTTTTTAAAATTAAACATTTTAAAGGGCAGTTTTTAGACATTTAGAAAGCACATATTAAACAAAAATCAAAATGTTTTGTTTGACAGAAATCCCCACAAATAAAACTAAGAAATGTCAACCCAGGGGAAAAATCTGTAACTCTTATCATAAAGGGCTGATTTCTCTGATACAGAAAGAATTGTCGAAATCAGTGTGAAAAGGACTAGCCCTTGGGGGGCGCCTGGGTGGCCTAGTTGGTTAGGCATCTAACTCTTGATTTCAGCTCAGGTCATGATCTCATAGTTTGTGGTTTTGAACCCCACGTCAGGCTCTGCAATGACAGTGTGGAGCCTGCTTGGGATTCTCTCTCTCTCTCTCTCTCTCTCTCTCTCTCTCTCTCTTTCACACACACACACACTCTGCCCCTCCCATGCTCATGCCCACTCGCATGTGCTTTTTTTTTTTTAATCGTTTATTTTTGAGAGCGAGAACATGAGCAGGAGCGGGACAGAGAGAGAGGGAGACAAGCAGCCAAGCACGCTCTGCACTGTCAGCACAAAGCCCGATGTGGAGCCCGAACCCATGAACCATGAGATCATGACCTGAGCTGAAGTCAGACGCTCAGCCAGCTGAGCCACCCAGGCGCCCTCTCTTTTTCTCTCTCTCTCTCTTTCTAAAAAAAAAAAAAAAAAAAAAAAAGACTAACTCAATAGAGAAATGAGTAGGTGGTCAGAAAAGTTACAGAAAAGAAAGTATACCTGACCCTTGACCAACACAAGGTCAGGGGTGTGGTCTCCCTTGTAGTTGGAAAATCCACATATGATTTTTGACTCCCCAAATGCTTACCTGCCTATAGGCTACTGTTGATTGGAAGCCTTACTGATAACAAAAACAGTCGATTAGTACGCGCTTAGTGTGTTATATGTTTTATATACTGCATTCTAATAGTAAAGTAAGCTAGAGAAAAGAAAAACATTATTAAAAAAATCCTCAGGAAGAGAAAGTACATTTATAGTATTGTAGATGTAAGTGGACCCGTGCAGTTCACACCCATGTGGTTCAAGGGTCAGCTGTGTCACCAGTTGGCTCTTAAACATAGGGAAAGGTGCCCACGCTCTCCCACAGCGATGCACCTCCCAGAGTGGCATCTCCATATTGTGCCCTGATGCTGTGTCCTTGGGCAGGCTGGGGACGGCTGCACTCCTGTGGAGGAGGGAGAGTTGGCAGTATCTTTTAGCCTTAGGAAAGCCTGTGCCTTTGACGCAGCAACTCGTGTGCAGGAATCTGTCCCATGGACAGTACCACACATATGTTTGTGTGTGAGATTCACACATAGGTTGTTTGTGATGGCAAAGATTGGGAATTGATTGTCCACATAGCAGGATTCTAAACAGCCTGGAGGAAGATTAGGCTTTGTTTATGGGAAAATATGAAGATTTATTGTGAACTGATAAAAACATAGTGTGGTAAGTATGTAGTGTGCTACCATTTGTGTATAAATAAGGGTGGGAAGTGTGTGTGTCCATACGCATGTGAGTGTGCTTGCATACGTGTGAATAAAATAGTCGTGCAGATGTGAAAGGATCTGTTCACGTTGACTCAGGAGGAAAGTGGGGGGGATTTTATGTAGGACGTTTTAATACCTTTGGAGTGTGATCTGTGTATATATATTAGCTATTTAAAAAGTAAGTATTCTATTAACTTTTCAAAAATATGCGTGGGGCACCTGGGTGGCTTGTTCAGTTGAGTTGACTCTTGGTTTTGGCTCAGGTCATGATCTTCTGGTTCGTGAGTTCAAGCCCCGCATTGGGCTCTGTGCTGACGGCGCCGGGCCTGCTTGGGATTCTCTTTTTTTCCTCTCTTTACTCTCTCCTGCTCGTTCACCCCCCAAAAAATAAGTAAACTTAAAAAAAAAAATATATGTGCAACGAGCACAAATGAAAAAGTATTTGTGTTTTTCTTTGCAAAGTTTTTTTGAAATTAGATTTTAGCTGTAGGATTTTCCTTTCTTTAGAAGCTGTGAATAAGTGGAATAATCACAGTGCCTCCTTAACATGGTAATAAAAGCTGCTGTCACGCATCATGTCATTGACATGGTGATTTTTTGTTGTCGAAACCCAGGAACGGAATTTTTGTATTCCAAATAGAATTAGTAGGTATTTAAATTTTTCAGAATAAAAATAAGATGTGTATATGTAAAAAGAATTTTTTAAAATATTTTATTTTTTATTTTTTTATTTTATTTTATTTTTTTTATAATTTTTTTTTTTTTAACGTTTATTTATTTTTGAGACAGAGAGAGACAGAGCATGAGCGGGGGAGGGTCAGAGAGAGAGGGAGACACAGAATCGGAAGCAGGCTCCAGGCTCAGCTGTCAGCACAGAGCCCGATGCGGGGCTCGAACTCACGGACCGTGAGATCATGACCTGAGCCGAAGTCGGACGCTTAACCGACCAAGCCACCCAGGCGCCCCTTTAATATTTATTTTAGAGAGAGAGAGGGGGAGAGAGAGAGTGTGAGGCGAGAAGGCGCAGAGAGAGAGAGGGAGACACAGAATCTGAAGCAGGTTCCAGGCTCTGAGCTGTCAGCACAGAGCCTGATGCGGGGCTTGGACCCACAAACCGTGAGATCATGACCTGAGCCAAAGTCCAGGGCTTAACTGACTGAACTTGTGTGTTTTGAGCTGTGAAGTTGTTGCATTCCATTTCGTTTAAAAGATACTTTTGTAAGAAATTGTATGGAAAGTAATAATTTATTCACTTCAGGACCGGGGTACATTCTCTTAGGTGAATCCTGTTAAAGACATGCTGGAAAAAAGTGATGAAATACTGAGTTTTAGAGTACTAGTGTATTTTGAATATTTACAGTTAACAAATTGATCTTTTTAACAAACATATTGCAGCATGACTATCTTTGAATTCATTACCAGAGCCATGAACAGCCACGTGTGCCCCCTGCCTGTAGGGTGCAGTGAGAATCTGTGGCTGTTGCAGGGGGGATGAGGCCTCCTCAGGGGTCTTCATGGGCCTGGATGCCCTGGTGCCTGATGTGATAGGCCATGCTTTCTTTTTTCTAGGCCCAGCATTTGATTTGATTTGATTTGATTTATTGTATTGTATTGTATTTTTATGTATTTTATTTTATTTTACTTTACTTTTTACTCTGCTTTATTTTAAAATGTTTATTTTGAGAGAGAGAGAGAATGAGGGAGGGGCAGAAAGAGGGGGAGAGAGAATCCAAAGCAGGCTCCAGGTTCTGAGCTGTTAACACAGAACCCGACGCAGGGCTCAGACTCACGAACTGTGAGATCATGACCTGAGCTGAAGTTGGACACTTAACCGACTGAGCCACCCAGGCACTCCATAGGCCCAGCATTTAAAACATATTTCTTTTACTTTGTAATTTGCAGTGTTTGCCTTTCTTTTTTTCTTTTCCTTTTTCTTTTTATCATCATAAAGACACACTTCTCTGGGTTCCTAGTAACTGTGTGATACGTTCTTATTTTTTACTTGTCATCATTTAGCTCGGGTAAAAAGAACTGACCTGGACAAAGCAAGAACTTTTGTTGGAACGTGCCCAGATATGTGTCCTGAGAAGGAGCGGTACATGCGGGAGACCCGGAGCCAGCTGAGCGTGTTTGAAGTGGTCCCAGGGACTGATCAGGTGGAGCCCCATGTCCTCCTGGGGTTGCTCTCTAGGCTGTTGTCCATATTTAAATCATCAGGGTGGAGGTGGGATACACTGGGGGGGGGGGGGGGGGGGGGGGACTTTTTTGTGATTTTTGTATATATTGATATTTGGTTTGGGTGTTTACCTTTTTAGAGGGTAGTGGGGATGTGCTCTTAATGTTCATATTAAATTGTTTTTATTGTGAGGTGTACACTAAACAATCCTATATGAGGTGACCGGACCCCATGGTTCTCTATAGATGTAGATAGGAGATTTGCTTCACAGATTAAAAATTTCTTTGTTTCTTTTTTCTTTTCACAGTTTATTAGTATCCCTTTTAAAAAATTTTGTTTTTAAAAATTTATTTATTTTGAGAGAGAGAGAGATGGGGAGAGAATCCCAAGCAGACTCTATACTGTTAGCGCAGAGCCTGATGCTGGGCTTAAACCCACAAACCGCAAGATTATAACCTGAGCTGAAATCAAGAGTCAGACACTTAGCCGACTGAGTCACCCAGGCGCCCCGTATTCCTACCCTTTTCTATGTATGTGTTTTACACGCTTGAGATTATCCTCTAGATGCAATTCTGTGTGAATATTTTTCACTTAAAATTATATTGTGAATGTTTTGATAAACTCAGCATTATTTATTTTTATTTTAGAGAGTGCGGGAGAATGGGGGAAAGGGCAGAGAGAGAAAGAGAGTAGAGTTTGTGCTGTCAGTGCAGAGCCCAGTGTGGGGCTCTGTCCCACAACCCCGGGATCATGATTTGATCCGAGATCAAGAATGAGATGCTCAGCTGACGGAGCCACCCAGGCGTAACTCAGCATGTTTTAAATGACAGCCTGTTAATTGATTTATGTAACTGTTAAAACTTACCATTTTGCAATCACTAGATAGGCTGTTTCTAATATTTAAATTTTATTAATGATTCTACTGGGCATCTTGTGTGTAATGAATCTAAAGTATTTAGGTTATTTCCTTCTGATAGATCCTAAGAATTAAATTACTACATCAGAGGGTATGACCTTTTTTCAAGGTCCTGAACATGTGTATGTCAATGCATGTTCCCAAACTGTTTCTCAGAAATCACCATTTTAGATCCTTTGTCAATTTTTTTTTTAACGTGTATTTATTATTGAGAGACAGAGCACGAACAGGGGAGGGGCAGAGAGAGAGGGAGACAGAATCTGAAGCAGCTCCAGGCTCTGAGCTGTCAGCACAGAGCCCGACGTGGGGCTCGAACTCATAGACTGCAAGGTCATGACCAGAGCTGAAGTTGGACGCTTAACTGGCTGAGCCACCCAGGCGCCCCAATCCTTTGTCAATTTTTAAAAAAAATTTAAATTTTTGTTAATTTCTCTTCATTAATTTTGCTTATAGGTGTCTCCTCTATTGGCTGTTTTTTTTTTTTTTTTTTTAAGATTTTATTTTTAAGTAATCCCTGCATCCAGTGTGGGGCTTGAGCTTGTAACCGTGAGATTGAGAGTTGCATGCTCTCATCATCATCTCTGCATCACAGCAGAGGCTCCTGCCCCAGGGGACAATGATGGCAGCTTGAGGTGGATGCCTGGGGCTCAGTCTGTGGACATCTGGGCTTCTGCCTTTGGCCATGTGTCTTCAGCCTCCTTTTGCAGGTGGGACAGCTCCAGGCCTTTTTGTGCAGCTGTGCAGCCCCCATGAGCCTCCCTGCTGCTGTCTCCATTTCCTTTCTAATCCATGTAGACTTACTTTGGTGTTTGAGTGTGGCTAAGGTGTGTTAAAATGCTTCAGAGTCCCTTACCTGTCACACCTCTGCCCTTGGGGCCGTGCACATGTATCTCTACTTCTATTCCCCCCCCTACTTTTTTTTTAAGATTTTATTTTTAAGTATTCTCTACACCCAGTGTGGGGCTCGAACTCAGAACCTTGAGATCAAGAGTTGCATGCTCCACCGACTGAGCCAGGCATGTGCCCCCACTTACATTCCTTCTGCTTCTTCACTCCTTGTCATATTTGCCAAAAACAAGTTTCTCATTTGTTTTTGAATTTTGGTCATTACTTTCAAACAAATTTTACATTTGAATATTGTATTCTGTAGTTTTGATCTTGTATGAGTTTGTGGGTGATTTTCCCCTTCATTTTAAGGCACAGCTGTGGGGAAGCTGGCCCAGCACCTGACACACAGGTTTGTTCCCACTCTGTGTCCTCAGGTGGATCACGCAGCAGCCGTGAAGGAGTACAGCCGCTCTTCTGCTGATCAGGAAGAGCCCCTGCCGCATGAGCTTCGGCCCTCGGCAGTGCTCAGCAGGACCATGGACTACTTGGTGACCCAGATCATGGACCAGAAGGAGGGCAGTCTGCGGGACTGGTACGACTTCGTGTGGAACCGCACACGGGGCATTCGGAAGGTATCAGTCACTTTCGATCAGGAAACTAGAAAATGCATGTGAATTCCAGAGTTGAAGGGAGAGTTCTCATTTTACTCATCTGTGTAAAAGAATATGCTGTATTTAAAATTATTACAGGGGTGTCTGGGTGGGTCAGCTGGTTGAGCATCTGACTCTTAATTTCAGCCTAGGTCATGATCTCACAGTTCGTGGGTTCGAGCCCCACGTCAGGCCATGTGCCGACAGCATGGAGCCTGCCTGGGATTCTCTCTCTCCCCCTGTGTCTGTTCTCCCCTGTTCATGCACACGCACATACTCTCTTTCTCTCAAATAAACATTAAAAACAGTAAATCATTACAAAGTCTTTTTAAAATGTGCTTCATGCACTTTGTTTCAAATTGATGAGAGAAATTCAGGTAATCCCGCTTTTTCTCACATTTGGTTCTTTATGCATGGAAATATGTGCGTGAGATCTGTGTGTGTAGGAGACACGTATGTACGTAAGGTGTGTGGATGAGGTGTGTGCGTGTATAATACTCCCTCTCGTTCATGGCCAGGACATCACCCAGCAGCACTTGTGTGACCCTGTGACGGTATCCCTGATTGAGAAGTGTACTCGGTTCCATATCCACTGTGCTCACTTCATGTGTGAGGAGCCCATGTCCTCTTTTGATGCCAAGATCAACAATGAGAACATGACCAAGTGCCTTCAGAGTCTGAAGGAGATGTACCAGGACCTAAGAAACAAGGGTGTGTTCTGTGCCAGCGAAGCAGAGTTCCAGGGCTACAATGTTCTGCTGAATCTCAATAAGGGGGACATCCTAAGGTAAATTTTCAAAGTCAGAAACTAACCTAAGTTGTCTGGAAAAGCAGGGTTTAAACAGGAAGAGAGCTGTTAGGGTTCATGGCAGCTGGCAGCGCAGAGTCTGTCTGGTGTCGAGTGTGGGCTTGACAGTAAGCAGCCTGGGCTGGGCTGTGTGCTCTGTTGAGCGGAGGTGCAGGGGGCCCCAGGACAGGGCTGTGCTGACGGCGGCAGTTGGAGTAGGCCCCAGATCCTTTGTAAGAACAGTTTCTCTTTGTCAGTGAGAAGACGAGGAAGCAATCTGCCTGATGAACAGAAGAGGCAAGTGAGGGGGGACAGGGAAGCCCAGGGCGCCCTGTCAAGAGCTGTCAGCAGTTTGCTATGTCCAGGCGTGTTTCCTATTACATGCGTCCACACACGCCTCCTCATAGAACTAAGTGATAGGAGAGGAAAAAATTGTGTGAAACGAATGTTTGTAGGGGGATATTAAGAAAGAATGAACTTTAAATACTGATCTGCTACACAGGTGGACATTTATAGGAGAAAACACAGCAGAATCCCCTGAGTCTCTGTCCCTGTTGTTGGTCAACCGGACTTGGTGACAGCCAGTGACTCCTTTATTTCCGAGACTCTCTTATTTATGCTGAAACTGTTTTTTAGCTTACTGTTTTCCCTAAGAACCTTGTTAAACAGTATCGAAATGTGTTACCGATTTTTAGTTTTAAAATTCGGTCCCGGAGATAAACTGGTTATGGAAAACGGAAGTGTGGTCTTTTCATGGGTGACGGGTGCCTTTCTTCTCTTGAGTGACTCAGTCAGCTGTTCACTTACATAGCAGAGTTAGCTTTTGTTTAGACATCATCATTGTGAAAACAGCTTGTAGTCATTTGGCGTTAAAGTGACTCTTTGATAATCCTTAAATTGATTATTACGTGAATTTGTTTATTTACCATCTTTTTAGAGAACACCATTCTTCCCAATCTAGTCCAAGAGTGGCAGCTTCGAAATTACTAATCTAACAGAGTGGCACATGTCTCCATTAAGTCCCTTTTTCTCCATATGGTTGAAATCTTTGTTTTTTTAAATCACATCTGGTTTTCATGGAAATTTTGTCTAATTAAAAATAAAATTCTAATCTCTTTATCTCCTTTAATTGACAGAGAAGTACAACAGTTCCATCCTGCTGTTAGAAATTCCTCCGAAGTGAAATTTGCTGTTCAGGCTTTTGCTGCATTGAACAGTAATAATTTTGTGAGATTTTTCAAACTGGTCCAATCGGCTTCTTATCTGAACGCATGTCTTTTACATTGTTACTTTAATCAGGTGAGTAACGTAGCTGTACTTGAAGAATTGAAAGGAAGCAGATTGTTACTTTTGATATTTAAGTGTTTCTCTATTCTGAGAACATTTCAGCAGGTCCTGGGGTGACTCTTGTGTAACCCTCTCGCGCTAGCCCTCTGAGAGGGTTACTGGGGTACCTTGTTTTACAGGGGTTGGCGCCATTGACTACTGACGGAAAAGGCTGTGCAGTGGAATATACTATTGTTAGGTTCAGATCAGACAAATTTCTTTAGAGTGATATGACTTGAGGGCGCCTGGGTGGCTCAGTTGGTTAAGCATCTGACTTTGGCTCGGGTCATGATCTCATGGTTCGTGAGTTTAAATTCTGAATGGGGTGAGCACGAGCCCCGCTTCAGGTGAGTCCCACTTCCCCCCTCCTCCCTTTCCCTCTCTCCCTTGTGGGATTCTCTTATTCTATCATTTCCTCTTTTTCTCTCTCTCCCTCTCTCTCTCTATGCCCTTGCTCACATGCTCCCTCTCTCAATAAAAAAAAATATATATGACTTGAGTTCAGCATTATTATCATTCACGGAAACTGAAAATCAAAAATTGCACATGCAAAATCCCTAACTTAAAAATCTTAAGTGTTATTTTTGGAATGAACGTGATGATGCTAAATTTGTCCCAATAAATATCTTGAGGGCCTGTTCTTTGTTGAGTACTGTGCTGTGCCTTGGGGTTACAAACCTGGGGAAGACTGGTCTCTTACCTGGTGCTTTACACAGAGCTTGAATGCCAGAAATTCCTCAAGTCAGGTCTTCAGCCCCAGCCCTGACAGCGCACACACTGTGCTGCCCCCAGCTGTGAGGGGTCTGCTTGGTGGGGAGGAGGCTGCTTGGGGTGGGGGTGTCTCAGGATGTGACCAGCTGGTTCTGTGACTCCAGGTTATTTTTCTTTGGTCACACATCAAGTTCAGTGATAAACAGTGACTAAGCCCATGGTCTTAGTCCAGGCAAATGGTCTTGTGCAAGTCTGCTCACTGTCAGGTCTGACAGTTGCCAACAGAACCGAAATTCTGGAACAAATGAAAAGATTTTAAACAACATGCTACTTGTGGAACTCTGTACATTCAACAAATAAAACTGATAATTAATACTTTGAAACGATTATTCAACATTAGGATGTTGGCCATTTGTTCCCATTTTAATAACTTTGAGCAAAAAGACATCTAAGTGCTTTTTCTTTAGAGAAATAGTGTGTTTGACATGGTCCCATAGGGTTCTTCCTTGTTCACTTCCACCTGCTGTGACTCTTCCAGTCCCTTCAACCCCAGCACACTCCTGCCACAGGGCCTTTGCACTTGCTGTTCTTGCTGCTGTTCTTTCTCCTTACAGAGACATATGGCACCTTCTGGTGTTGTCTTGGTTGCCACCAACTCAGCAGGGCCCACCCTGCCCGCCTGCCCTTCTCCCCTGCCTTCTTTCCTTGGTTGCACTGTCACCATTACATGTGCTGTGTATTTCACAGATTCATCTTGTTCATCGTCGGTCTCTCCCTGGCATGCCAGTCATTGGGGCAGGGATTTTGTTTTGTGCATTGTTGTGTGCCCAGCAGTAACCATGCCAGGTGCAAAGTAAACACTGGATAAATACTGGTAGGGTTAAAGAGCACTGCAAGGGGAAGCAAGGGGTCACCCAGAGTCCTAGCGCCCACACGTACACATGTAATTTTTGTTAGCACTTTCCTTTCTTTTTCTTTTTTTTTCTAAAGCACTTGTTACAAATTTCGTGTCATTTATGCATTTTTCTGTTTCACTCCATCATCTCTGTGGTAATTTTTATTGCCACACAGCTTTTTGTCAAGTGGAGGATGCATAATTGACTTTCCACATGACCTGTTTGTTGATGGACAATTTGTTTTCTAGGGTTTCTTTTTTTGTTTTTGTTTTTGTTTATTTATTTTTGAGAGAACACAAGTAGGGGAGGGGCAGAGGGGGGGAGAGGATCAGAAGCAGGCTTTGCGCTCACAGAGCCCAATGTGGGGCTTGAACTCATGAACTGAGATCATGACCGGAGCTGAAATCACATGCTCAGTCGACTGAGCCACTGATGGTGCCCTGTCTTCTAGGGTTTCTTTCAATTAAAGCCTTCATGGCCTGACTTTTCCTGTGTCTGAGACTGATTGCTTCGCTTGCATTTCTGCTTATCTTCTGCTGAGCAAATTCCCTGCTGATTGCTAAGCCTAGGCTCCTTAGTGCCAGATTGCTTTCCAGAGGGACTACAGCAGGACGCTGTGCCCTATGCTGGCAATTCTGTGGTTATGGGATAACTGGTCCCTTGACCCTGTAGTGATTCATCTTGTCTCTTCAGATCCGCAAGGACGCTCTCCGGGCGCTCAACATAGCGTATACCGTGAGCACGCAGCGCTCCACCGTCTTTCCCCTGGATGGCGTGGTGCGCATGCTGCTCTTCCGAGATTGTGAGGAGGCCACAGACTTCCTGAACTACCACGGTCTCACTGTCTCTGATGGGTAAGAGCAGAGAGGTGGCCTCTCTTTGTTTTTGTTTTCGTTTTTTTGTTTGTTTTTAATTCTGATGAGGGTCTGGGAAGTGCCAGCTACATGCCAGGCCCCAGAGGAGGGCACATTCCACATGCTGCCTCCCTGGGGTGCAGGTGAAATCAGCGAGGCTCAGAATGGCTGGGGAGCATCCTCAGGTCACACGCTGCTCGTCAGTGGATTGGAGTTCAGACCCATTTCTTTGCAACTCCAGAATCAGGGTTTTTCACGCGTTACTGAAGATCCTACAGGGAAAGGTTAGGGTCTTTCTTCTTCTGTTTCTTGAAGATGACTTCTGCTGGCCCCTGACTGACAACTACCCACCTCTGGTGGTCCAGACAGGCACCAGTGGGCCAGGCCAGGGGCTCCTCCACTGCTTGGAGTCAGTGTTTTGAGAACCTTATGAAACTCGCGGACCCTCTCCCAGAAAATGGCACCATAATGTGCACCATTTACTCACGTGCGTGCACATGCACCCAACGTCTTATTGCCCATTGGGGTTTCTCCACCCCTTCCCTCCTCTCCTTATTGCCAGCCCCTTCCTATCTGCTTTCTGCAGTCCTCAAAGAAACGTGGCAGCTTTGGAATAAGACAGGAGCACGTAGGTGTCTGGCATTCTACCTGTGGCTGTCTACAGCTAGGCCGGGAGGCTCCCGTGTCACAAGGAAATGTCCAGGCTGGCAGCTGTGGGTACTGTGGGCTCAGCTGCCAAGTCAGCTTTTACTGCCTCTCTCCTCATTTACACATGGCTGTGGGGTGACCTAATGATGGGGACAGGGCTTTCAGCGTTTCTGCTGGGCACTGAGAAGGTAAAGGTTGGCTTTTTACCTGTGTAACGCCTCTCCGTGGGTTCTTTGTGGTCTGGGTAGCTGTGTTGAGCTGAACCGGTCCTCGTTCCTGGAACCAGAGGGGTTATCCAAGGCCAGGAAGTCGGTGGTTATTACCAGGAAGCTGACAGTGTCGGTTGGGGAAATCGTGAATGGAGGGCCATTGCCCCCCATCCCTCGTCACACTCCCGTGTGCAGTTTCAACTCCCAGAACAAGTACGTTGGGGAGAGCCTGGCTGCGGAGCTGCCCACAGGCACTCAGAGACCCGGCTTGGACTCAGGTGAGGAGCTGCGTTACGTGACGGAACTAGCTGTTGCCCCTTCAGGAAGCCTCTTGGGAGCCAGGAGCATCTGTCTTGTTTTAAGGGTGAGGGGTAGGTCGGGTGGATATTGGCTCAGTGCTCATGTCTTTTGCTCCTCTTAAGAGTGGCTTGAATGGCTCCCTGATGTCATAGTGCTTGGTTCCCACAGGTGAAGCACATACCGTCCCCTGTGACATTGCTTGGGAGGGTGGCCATTAAGGATCACTGTGGGTGCTCAGGGGTTGCCCTATTTGCCCACACTTGCCTCTTCCCTTGCAGGTGAGGGGAAAGGAGAGGCGTGTGGTACAGAGGCAGATGTGCCCCCACCTGCTCTCCAGCAGCCTCTTCCCATCCCTGCACCCACACCAGCTTCTCTGCCTCACCTCCCGGCACCAACTCTGAGCACAGTGCCTGGCCTCTTCCAGCCACCTGTGCAGGCCCCCCTGCAGCCCCCTGTGCAGCCTGAGTTGCTTCCTCCAAGGCCTGCACCTGCGTACTCTGATGCGGTAAGGAATCTTCCAGGTCAGGGCTCTGAGGAGCCAGTTGCGTATCAGTGTCACCAACAGCGTCTGACGTCCAGTCTGACCTCTGTCTGTAGATCACTTCCATGAAGGTGGTTGCGCTTGTGGCTCTAGAATATTCTGAGTGCCAGCCGCGGCAGGTCCTAGGACCCTGGCCCTGGAGGCTTAAGCCTTTGTCCTTTAGGCAAGGAGCTTGGGGCTCTGAGCACAGGCTGCGCCAGGCTCCCTAGCTCTTTGCCTGTGTGTCTGTTTGAAAGGGCTACAGCTAAGACTAGAGAAGGCGCTGAGGGTTTTTTGGAAGTAACATGACAGGTGAAGTAGGTGCGGCCCTGCATTGAGAACTCTGCAGACGCATGGGTCTCTGTGGACTACCCTCTCCCCTGTGGAGTAGGCTGTGTTGTCTGGTCTCCTGCGGGGGGTCCCGGGAGAGACCCGGCCTGCGGTCACTTGGCCTCGGGTGGCTGAGCTGGGGCTGACGCTCCCCCGTCTTGGGCACAGTTGTCAGAGCAGCTCTTCAGTGTGTCCTGTCCCAGCACCATCTTGTGGCCCTGGTGTGCGTGCTCTGAGTGATATTCGACACTGCTCGCTCCAGAGAGCCAGTGGGCATGTTGACTAGGGACACGTGGGGCCACAGGCACGCAGCACCGTGTGCACACTGGCCACACAGGTTGTGGGATTGGGCTCGCCACCCTGTTGCTTGGGCCGGTTTTGGTCATGATTAAGGAGGCCTGAGAGGATTGTGAAGAATGGCTGCAGCGACTGACGATGTTTGATAGGATGTGGGGGCGGCATGGCGTCACTGAGCAGGCAGCAGGCTTGCCTTGGCCTCTCCAGAAGGCTCCTCTGTGTTCATTAGCAGGAAACCTTTCCCGAAGCAGCGTAGCCAGTTCCTACGTGAGGACTGTTAGATGCCCTCAGACAAGTAGCCACTGATAGGTCGTGAAGGGAGTTTTTTTTTGGCCCCAGAGGGGTTGCTCCGTGAGACTGGTTGGTTCTGTGAAGGTTTTCAGTACCCTTAGCCTGTGCAGCTAGATTGGTTTTAAGCTCAGTCTGGATTGAGGCAGTGTTTCTCGCTGCCGTTGCCCTGACCCCCATGTGACCTCTCCTTAGGACCTGGCTCAGGTGGTGGATGAGCTCATCCAGGAGGTTCTTCAGAGGGACTGCGAGGAGGTTGGCGCTGCTGGAGCGGCCTTTGCGACCACAGCTCTGGGGTAAGTCCTGCGCCCTTTCTGCTCTGAAGCTGTCTGCTCGCTGGGGCCGAGCCCCATCCCTCTACATTTCCTCTCCGAGAGCTGCTGACAGTCTTGGACAGGAGGTCACAGCTGCTCATTCGTACAGGCTTAACTTTGGTCCTGCCCTCTAGGTGGGTGTGACTGTTCGTGTTCCTCACCTTTTCTTTGTCAATGGCATGGAGTTCTTGTTTGTGTGTGCTTTTTGAGCAATGTTAGGTTTATTAAAATGTAAATTGAAAACTTGTTCTTTTTTTTAAACTTTAAACGTGCCTTTAAATTCTAGTAAAGTAAAAATTTGTTTATTCTCTGTTAAGAATTAAAAATACTTTATGTGATCTGGGATTGTTTTACTTTATAAATTTGACGGGTGAAATTTCCTTAAACATTTTCTATAATTTGCATCTTATATTGTGATGAAATTTCTTCAGAGATTTCAAGCTACACTCATAAATTTTATATATTTGATTCTAATATTTTAAATATCTAGTCTTAATAAATTTAATAATGAAAATCTTTCTGGGGCGCCTGGGTGGCTCAGTTGATTAAGCATCTGACTTCAGCTCAGGTCATGATCTCATAGTTCGTGGGTTTGAGCCCCGTGTTGGGCTCTGTGCTGACAGCTCAGAGCCTAGAGCCTGCTTCGGATTCTGTGTCTCCCTCTCTCTCTGTTCTTCCCTGCTCGTGCTTTGATTCTTTCTCTCTCTCAAAAACAAATGAACATTAAAAAAGAAATTTAAATAATGAAAACCTTTCTAAGCGTTTAAAAAACTTTCATAAAGTTAATTAAAGCCAATTAATGTAGTAAATCAGATTCCTTTTTTTAATGTTTTTTTTTAGAGAGAGAGAGAGAGAGGGAGAGAGCACAAATGGGGGAGGGGCAAAGAGAGAGGTGGACAGAGGATCTGAAGCAGGTTCTGTGCTGACAGCGGGGAGTCCATTGCAGGGCTGGAACTCATGAACCGTGAGATCATGACCTGAGCTGAAGTCAGACACTTAACCTACTGAGCCACCCAGGTGTCCCAGTAAACCAGATTTTTTTTTTTTTTTAAATGTTTATTTTTGAGACAGAGAGAGACCGTGCATGAGCAGGAGAGGGGCAGAGAGAGAGGGAGACACAGAATCTGAAGCAGGCTCCAGGCTCCAAGCTGTCAGCACAGAGCCTGATGTGGGTCTTGAACTCACAAACTGTGAGATCATGCCCTGAGCTGAAGTTGGATCCTTAACTGACTGAGCCACCCGGGTGCCCCTAGTAAATCAGACTCTTAAGGATTTTAAACATGTTTTAAAAATCCTAGGGTGCCTGGGTAGCTCAGTAGGTTGAACTTCCAGCTCTTGATTTTGGCTCAGGTCGAGATCCCAGGGTCATGGATGGAGTTGAGCCTTGAGCGTGGAGCCTGCTTAAGATTCTTTAGGGGCGCCTGGGTGGCTCAGTTGGTTAAGTGGCCGACTTCGGCTCAGGTCATGATCTCGCGGTCCGTGAGTTCGAGCCCCACGTCAGGCTCTGTGCTGACAGCTCAGAGCCTGGAGCCTGTTTCAGATTCTGTGTCTCCTTCTCTCTGCCCCTTCCCCATTCATGCTCTGTCTCTCTCTGTCTCAAAAATAAATAAACATTAAAAAAAAAAAAAAAAGATTCTCTCTCTCTCTCTGCCCTCCCCCCCATTTTGCATGCTTGCTCTCACTCTCAAAAAAAGAAAAAATTCTATTACATACGAAACCACACAATGATTAAAAAGCATTATTTTACCTGTATAAATGTAGATGACTCAAAAGGATTAATTTTATTGATTCATTTTCTTATACTAGAGGCAGGTACATATTTTCTGTTTGCTTGAAATAAGAATAAATATGATTTCTGTTGGCTCAACTTATTTTGATAAAATGTACATAAAAAAAATCAACCATTTTTATGTGTACAGTTCAGTGACATTAAGTACATTAATGGTATCCTTCACCACAGTCTATTTGCAGAACTTTTTTGTCATCCCAAACAGAAGCTAGACCCATTAGACAATAGTTTCCCGTTCTTCTCTTTCCCCAACTCCTGGTAACCTCTGTTCTACTTTCTGTCTTTATGAGTTTGTCTTTTTTAGGTACCTCACATGAGTGGCATCATAATAGCATTTGTCCTTTTTTGTCTGACTTTTTTTAGACACAAGAATGTTTTCAAGTTCATCTACATTGTAGCGTGTGTCAGCATTTTATTCCTTTTTATGGCTGAATAATACTCTTATTAAAATGTACAGTTGATCCTTGACCAACATGGGGAGTTAGGGGTGCCAACCCCCTGTGCAGTCAAAAACCGAGTATAACTGGGGCGCCTGGGTGGCTCAGTCAGTTAAGCGTCCAACTTCAGCTCAGGTCATGAACTCCTGGCTCATGGGTTCAAGCCCCGTGTCGGGCTCTTTCTTGACAGCTCAGAGCATGGAACCTTCTTCACATTCTGTCCCTGTCTCTCTCTTTGCCCCTCCCCTGCTTGCGCACTCTCTCTCTCAAATATAAACAAACATTAAATTAAAAGATCAAGTATAACTTTTGACTCCCCAAAATCCTAACTGTTTACAATTTGTGGATTGGAAGCCTTACTGATAATATCAATAGTCAACATATGTTGTGTATGTTAAGGTATTAAATACTGCATTCTCACAATAAAGTAAGCTAGAGAAAAGAAATGGTTATTCAGATCATCGGGGAAAAAACAAGGAAGAGAAAGTATACTTACAGTATTCTATGTGTAAGTGGTCCTGTGCAGTTCAAACCTGTGTTGTTCAAGAGTCAACTTTATAAACATATGTAACGTGTATATACACCACATTTTGTTCATTTATTGATGGACCCTTGGGATTATTTCTACCTTTTGATTATGCTACCTTCTGAATAATGCTGTTACGAACATTGGTTTACAAATAACTGATTCCCTGATTGCAGTTCTTATGGGTATAAGCCTAGGAGTGGAATTACTAGATCATATGATCTATTTTTAACTTTTTAACAACTGCCAAACTATTTTCTGCAGCAGTTGCACCATTTTATATTCTCACCAGCAGTGCACGAGGATTCCATTTTCTCTACCTTCTTGCCAACACGTAGTATCTTTTTTTTAAAAAAATGTTTTTGTAGTAACTATCATAATGGGTGTGAAGTGGTATCTCATTGTAGTTTTGATTTGCACTTCCCTAGTAACTAACGATGTCGAGCATGTTTTTGTGTGCCTATTGGTCTTTTGTGTATCTTATTTGGAGAAATCTATATTTAAGTCCTTTGGCCATTTTTGAATTGTTTTTTTGTTGTTGAGTTTGTAGGAGTTCTTTTATGTTCTGGATTTTAATCCCTTTTCAGATATATGATTTGCACATATTTTTTCCCAGTCTGTTTGGGGATGTCTTTGCTGTGTCTTTTCATTCTCTTGATAGTGTCCTTCAATCTACACAAGTCTTAAATTTTATAGAGTCCATTTTTTTGTTTTGTTTTATGTAGTCCATTTTATCTAATTTTTCTTTTGTTGCCTGTGCTTTTGGTGTCATGTTCAAGAAATTGCGAAATCCAACGTTATTATTTCCCTGTGTTTTCTTCTAAGACCTTTATAGTTTTAGCTCTTAAGTGTAGGTCTTCAATCCATGTTGGTTTCGTTTTCATATATGGTGTAAGATAAAGATTCAACATCATTCTTTTGTATATGAGTACTTAGTTTTATCAGCACCAGCTGTTGAAATAACCGTCTTTTCCTCTTTGAATGGTCTTGGCACCCTTGTTGAAAATCAATTGGCCATATACGTGAGGGTTTCTTCCTGGATTCTCTAGTCTGTTCTGTTGATCCATATGTCTGTTTTAGTATCGCATTGTTTTGATTACTGTAGTTTTGTAGTAAGTTGTAGTAAGCTTTGAAATCACAAAGCATGAGTCCTTCAAATTTGTTTCTCTTTTTCAAGACAGTTTCACTATTTGGGGTCCCTTGAAATTCCATATGAATTTTAGGATGAATTTTTCCCAAATCTCTTTGGGATTTTGATAGTGATGCATTGAATCTGTTGATTGCTTTGGGTAGTGTTGACATCTTAACATTAAGTCTTCCAGTCTAGGGGCACCTTGTTTGCTCCGTTGGTAAAGCAGGCGACTCTTGACCTTGCGGTTGTGAATTCAGTCTCCATGTTGGGCATAGAAGATTACTATTATATATTTTTTTAAGGTTTCTAAAAAATGTTGACTCTATTTATTTAGTGTTTATTTTTGAGAGAGTGCAAGCTGGGGAGGGGCAGAGAGATGGGACAGAGGATATGAAGGGGGGCTCTGTACTGACAGCAGCAAGCCCGATGAGGGGTTCAAACTCATGAACTGTGAGATCATGACCTGAGCTGAAGTTGGGCACTTAACCGACTGAGCCACCCAGGTGCCCCATAGATTATTTTTAAAGGTTTTTAATTCTTTTCTTTCTTCTTTCTTTCTTTCTTTCTTTCTTTCTTTCTTTCTTTGAGAGAGAGGGAGGGAGAGAGCATGCACGTGCATGTGTATGTGTGGAGGGGCAAAGAGAGAGGGAGAGAGAATCCCAAGCAGGCCCCACCTTGTCAGTGTGGAGCCTGACGTGGGGCTCAGTCTCATGAACCATGAGATCATGACCTGAGTTGAAATCAAGACTCAGACACCTAACCGAGTGAATCACCCAGGTGTCCCAGATGATTGTTTTTTTTAAAAAGTCTTCCAGTTTATTCACATGGGCTTTCTGTTTGTTCAGGTCATCTTTAATTTCAGCAGTGTTTTGTGCTTTTCATTGTACATGTCTTTATCCTTGATTAAATTTATTCCTAATTGCTTTATTTTTCACTGCTATTGTAAATCAGATTGTTTTAATTTTATTTTTAGAACGCTCATTGCTAGTGATAGAAATAAATACCATTGAATTTTTGATCCTTATATTCCAGTTTTGCTAAACTTGTTTATTAGTTCTAATAGGTTTTGAGTGGATTTCTTAGAATTTTCTGTGTACAGGATCATGTCCTCAATGAATAAAGTTTTCTTTCTAGTTTAGATGTTTTTTATTTTTCTGTAATCTCCAATATGGTATTGACTAGAATCAGCAAATAGGACATCCTTGTTTTGTTCCTGGTCTTAGAGGAAAAACTTTGTCTTTCATATCTGAATCTGATGCTAGCTGTGAGTGTTTCATATATAGACTATATCGTGTGGAGGAAGTCCCTTTCTATTTCTATTTTTTTTTTTAGTGTTTTCATCATGAAACTGGTGCTGAATTTTGTCACATGCTCTTTCTGCATCAATTGAGATGATCACGTGGGTTGTCCCCCCTTCAGTTCATTAATGTGTTTGTATTACATTGTTTTTCATTTGTTGAACTATTCCTTGCATTCCAGGAGTAAATCCCACTAGGTTATTTTGTATAATCTTTTAAATATATTGGTGAATTTTGGTTTGCTGTTTTGTTGAGGATTTTTTTTTCTGTCAGTATGCATAAGGGATATTGGTGTATGGTTATTTATTTATTTTTGAGAGAACGTGAGTGTGAGCGAGGGGCAGAGAAAGGGAGAGAGAGAATCCCACAAACTGCAGAGAGAGAGGAAGACAGACAGAGTTCAGAGCTTGGAATGGGGCTCGAGCTCACCTGATGCAGGGGTCAAACTCAAGAACTGTGAGATCACGACCTGAGCTGAAGTCAGATGCTTAACTGACTGAGCCACCCAGGCACCCCTGGTGTGTGGTTGTCTTTTTTTTAAATTTTTTTTTAACATTTATTCATCTTTGAGAGACAGAGACAAAGCGTGAGACAGAGACGCTTAACCAACTGAGCAACGCAGGCGCCCAGGTGTGTGATTTTCTTATAGTGTCTTTTTCTGGTTTTGGTTTCAGATAGAGTAATGCTGGCCTCAGGTGTTAAAAAGTGTTTCTTCCTCTTTAGGTTTTTGAAAGAGTTTGAGAAGGGCTGTTCTTCTTTTAAGTGTTTGATAGAATTAATGGTGAAGCCATCTGGTTCTGGACTTTCCTTTTTTGGGAGGGGTTTTTGGTTTTTATTTTTGTTTTTGTTTTTTTAATTTTTTAATTTATTTTTGAGACAGAGAGAGACAAAGCATGAATGGGGGAGGGTCAGAGAGAAAGGGAGACAGAATCTGAAGCAGGCTTCAGGCTCTGAGCTGTCAGCACAGAGCCTGACATGGGGCTTGACCTCACGGACCATGAGATCATGACCTGAGCTGAAGTTGGATGCTTAACTGACTGAGCCACCCAGGTGCCCCTTGGGAGGGGTTTTTGAAGACTCAATGAATCTCTTTACAAGTTACAGGTTTATTCAGATTTTCTTTTTTTTTTAATGTTTATTTTTGAGAGAGAGAGCATGTGCGTGCACATGGCGGCGGCGGGGGACAGGAAGAGATGGGCAGAGGATCCAAAGTGGGTTCCAGGCTGACAGCAGAAGAGGCTAACTCAGGGCTTGAACTCACAAACTGTGAGATTATGACCTGAGCCAAAGTCAGATGGCTTAACCAACTGAGCTACCTGGGCACCCCATTCAGATTTTCTGTTTTTACATGAGTCAGTTTTGATTGTGTGTTTCTAACCACATGCTTAATTTTTATGCTAAAAGCTAAATATATATTTTTTCCTTGTTAATATTAGAAGTTATGTGGCTTCCTTGGCTTTTATTTATTTAGAATCGTATCCACTTTTCTCTGCATAGTGTTTCCAATGCTGCTATGGAGGAGCTGTTAACAGCTGCAACCACAGGCATTTTGAGGCACATTGCAGCTGAGGAAGTGTCTAAGGAAAGGGAGCGAAAGGAGGAGGAGAGGCGGCAGGCTGAAGAGGAAAGGTGAGTGTGTCGTGTTCCTGCAGTGCGCCTGAGGTCGGGGTGTGTGGACAAAGGACAGAATTCACCCTGGTCTAGGATGCTCTTACCATTGCACTAGCATGAAACCCATGGCTCACCCAGCATCCTCATGCAGTGCAGCTCAGGGAGTGGGTGGGGGTCCTGAGGCCACACCCACCTTGTGAGCAGCACCCCTCCGTGTAGCTGGAGTTGGGGGTAAGAGTGGTGGTCAGGGGAGCTGGGGTGTGGGTGACTGTGTGTCATGTCTGGTGGGATTAGAGGAGTGGGCCTGCCAGCTTATTAGGAGGCACAACTCAAATCCCGACCCATGAGGTCACGGAGTGTACTGACACTTTTTATTCTTAAACATTACTCTTGTGCTTTTTTTTCTTTTACCCTTAGGTTGAAACAAGAGAGAGAACTGGTGTTAACTCAGCTGAGCCATGGCCTGGCTACAGAGCTGACAGAACTTGTGGTGACAGAATGCGTGAGGGAAACCTGTTCCCAGGAGTTGAAGTAAATGAAGTTGTAGTTTGAGGGTGTGGGCTGGTGGGACAAAATGGGGTTTTTGAAGTGCTGTGGCCAGGCTGGTGAAGTTCAGGCTAGCTGTGTTTCACTTGGACAGGGGGTAGCATATCTTTTGGGTAGCCAAACAGTAAAATGCCATCCATGTACTTGGTATGTGTTGCTACAGAGAGGGCCTCACTTACATACACTCTCATCCTCATTGTGGACCCTGCGCTGGGTGTGGGCAAGTGTCTGTTAGCAAAATAATTCATTGGCAGTCTTGTACACCAAGTCATTTACCATTAATTTTCTCAAGTAAGAGGTCCCTTCCCTTGTTTCAGATGTTAAAAGATCATTTTGAGCCATCTCACTTAAGAACTTTATTAACTTTTTAAAAATTGAAGTGTAATTAACATGCAGTGTTATATTAGTTTCAGGTGTACAACATGTTGATTTGAAAGTTTTATAAATTATTCAGTGTTCACCATGATAAGTGTATTCATCACTTGTCATGATGCAACGTAATTACAATATTATTTACTATATTGTCTCTTTTATTTTTTATTTGTAGATATCTTCTCCCATCATTGGGTTGCCTTTTTATTTTGCTGATGGTTTCCTTCACTGTGCTAAACCTTTTTACTTTGGTATAATCTCAGTAGTTTATTTTTCTTTTGTTTCCTTTGCCTGAGGAGACCTACCCATAAATATGTTGCTAAGGCTGATGTCCCAAGAGATTGCTGCCTATGTTTTCTTTTAGGAGTGTTAAGGTTTCAGGTCTCAGATCTCAGATTGAGGTCTTTAATCCATTTTGAGTTCATATTTCTGTGTGTAGTGTGAGAAAGTAGTCCAGTTTCATTCCTATGCATGTAGCTGTCCAGTTTTCCCTACACCATTTGTTGAAAAGACTGTCTTTTCCCCATTGTATATTCTTGCTTCCTTTGTTTATAGACAATTGACCATGTAGGTAGGGGCCCTCTATCCTGTTCCATTGTCTGTGTGTCTCTTTTTGTGCCAGTACCATATTATTTTGATCACTATAGTTTTGTAGATTATGAAATCTAAGAGTGTGATACTTTCAACTTCGTTATTCTTTCTCAAGTTTGGTTTGACTATTTGAGGTCTTTTTGGTTCCATAAAGATTTTAGGATTATTTGTTTTTGTTCTGTGAAGAATGCTATTGGTGTTTTGATAGAGATTATATTGAATTTGTAGATTGCTTTGGGTATTATGGACACTTTATTAATATTCTCTTTCAACCCATGAGCATGGAATACCTTTCCATTTGTGTCCTCTTCAGTTTCTTTAATCAGTGTTTTATAGTACAGGTCTTTTACCTCATTGGTTAAATTTATCCTTGCTGTTTTATTCTTTTTGGTGCAACTGTAAATGGTATTGTTTTCTTAATTTCTCCTTCTACTTCATTATTAGTGTATAGAAATGCAACAAATTTCTGTGTATTAATTTTGTATCCTACAACTTAATTGAATTCATTTATAAGTTCTTATAGTTTTTTGGTGGAGTCTTTAGGGTTTTCTGTATGTAGTATCACATCATCTGCAAATAGTGACAGTTTTACTTTTTTAACAATTTGGATGTTTTTATTTCTTTTTCTTGTTTTATTGCTATGGCTGGGACTTCCAATACTATGTTGAATACAAGTGGTGAGAGTGGGCATCCTTGACTTGTTATTGATCTTAGAGGAAAAGCTCTCAAGTTTTTCACCGTTGAATATGATGTTAGCTGTGAGTTTTTCATATATGGCTTTTATTATGTTGAGGCTTTTATGATGTTTATTATTTCATTTTGTTGAGGGTTTTTTATTATGAATGGGTGTTGCATTTTGTCAGACCCTTTTTCTGCATCTGTTGAGATGATCATATGGTTTTTATCCTTTCTTGTTGTGGTGTGTCATATTGATCGATTTGTGAATATTGACCAACATTTGTATCTCTGGAATAAATCCCACTTGACTGTGGTGAATAATGTTTTAATGTATTGTTGTATTCAGTCTGCTACTATTTT
This sequence comes from Panthera uncia, assembly GCF_023721935.1. Taxonomy (NCBI): domain Eukaryota; kingdom Metazoa; phylum Chordata; class Mammalia; order Carnivora; family Felidae; genus Panthera; species Panthera uncia. The sequence goes on from NC_064810.1 coordinate 516,206, forward strand.
GTTGAGGATTTTCTCATCTGTGTTCATTAGAGAGATTGGTCTGTAATTTTCTGTTTTTGTAGTATCTTTGTCTGTTTTGGTATTAGAATAGTGCTGGTTTTGTAGAATGAATTTGGGTGTTTTGCTTCCTCTTCTCCTTTTTTGGAATATTTTGAGAACAGTAGGTATTACCTCTTATTTAAATATTTGGTAGAATTTACTTGTGAAGCCATTTGGTCCTAGACTGTTGTTTGTTGGCAGTTTTTTGATTACTGATTCCATTTCATTACTAGTAACCTTTTGAAATTTTCTGTTCCTTCCTATTTCAGTTTTAGAAGATTGTGTGTTTCTAGGAATTTATCTATTTCTTCTATGTTGTCCAGGTTGTTGGCATATAATTTTTCATAATATTTTCTTATAATCCTTTGTATTTTTGTGGTGTCAGTTGTTATTTCTTCTCCTTCATTTCTTATTTTATTTATTGGAATCCTCTCTTTTTTTGGATGAGTCTGGCTAAAGGTTTATCAATTTTGTCTATCTTTTCAAAGAACCAGCTCTTGGTTTTAGTAATCTTTTCTATGATTGTCTACTGTCAGTTTCATTTATTTTTGCTCTAATCTTTACTACTTCTTTCCTTCTATAAGCTTTGAATTTTGTTTGTTCTTTTTTTTCCCTAGCTCCTTTAGGTGTAAGGTTAGGTTGTTTGAGATTTTTCTTGTTTCTTGAGCCTGCATCACTATAAACTTCCCTCTTGGAACAGTTGCATCCCAAAGATTTTGAACTGTTGTGTTTTCATTTTCATTTGTCTCCATATATATATGTATATATATTTTTTTCTTTTTTGATTTCTTGGTTGACCCATTCATTTTTTAGTAGCATGTTGTTTAGCCCCCATGTATTTGTGTTCTTTCCAGATTTTTTTGTCGTAGTTGATTTATAGTTTTGTACTGTTGTGTTTGAAAGAGATGCTTGATGTGATTTCAGTCGTCTTAAATTTATTGAGACATGTTCTGTGGCCTAACGTGATCTGTCCTGAGAACGTTCCATGTACACTTAAAGAATGTATTCTGCTGTTTTCGGATGAAATGTTCCATATATAACTGTCAGGCCCAGCTGGTGTGATACGTTGTTCAAAGAGACGGATTCCTTGTTGATTTTCTGTCTGGATGATCTATCCATGAAGTAAATATGGTGTTAAAGTCCTCTGTCATTACTGTATGTATTACTGTCGGTTTTTCTTCTTTGTCTATTAACATTTGCTTTATGTATTTAGGTGCTTCCATGTTGGGTGCATAGATACTTATAATTGTTATGTTCTCCTGTTGGGATTGTTTCCTTTATCATTACATCTCTTGTCTGTGTTTTGTCTCTTGCTATGATTTTTGTTTTAAAGTTTACTTTGTCTAAGTATTGTTATCTTGGCTTTTTTCCCCCTTCATTTGCATGGTATATGTTTTTCACCCCTTCACTTTCAGTCTATATGTCTTTAGGTCAGATGTGAGTCTCTTGTAGGCAGCATTTAGATGGGTCTTTTTTTTTTTTTTTTTTTAAATGTGTATTTATTTTTTGAGAGAGAGACTGTGACAGCGTGAGTGGGGGAGGGGCAGAGAGAGACACACAGGATACTAAGCAGGCTCCAGGCTCTGAGCTGTCAACACAGAGCCTGGGGCAGGGCTCAAACTCATGGACCACAAGATCATGACCTGAGCTGAAGTCATGACCTGAGCTGAAGTTGGGCGCTTAACTGACTGTGCCACCCAGGTGCCCCTATGTATCTTATTTTTTTAATCCATTCAGTTACCCTGTATGTTTTGATTGGAGCATTTACATTTAAAGTAATTATTGATACGTATATACTTATGGCCATTTTGTTAATAGCTTTCTGTTTTTTCTGTAGTTTTTCTCTGTTCCTTTCTTTTGCTCTCTTCACTTGCGGTTTGACGGCTTTTTTTACTACTATGCTTGGATTCCTTTCTCTTTATTTTTGTGTGTCTAGTATAGGTTTTTGATTTGTGGTTACCATGAGGCTTATATACTATAACATCTTATATGTTTAGTAGTTTATATTAAGTTGATGGCTGCCTAAGAACTTTATTAATTTCACTGTCAAGCTTCAGGGAAGAAAGAAGTTCAGTGTGCAGGGAAATCTGTCTTTGTGCCTAAACCACCCTGAGTGGCGCCTGGGTGGCTCAGTCGGTTGAGCGGCTGACTTCAGCTCAGGTCATGATCTCGCGGTCCGTGAGTTCGAGCCCCGCGTCGGGCTCTGTGCTGACCGCTCAGAGCCTGGAGCCTGCTTCTGATTCTGTGTCTCCCTCTCTCTCTGCCCCTCCCCCGTTCATGCTCTGTCTCTCTCTGTCTCAAAAATAAATAAAACCTTAAAAAAAAAAATTAAAAAAAAATAAATAAATAAAAAAAACCACCCTGAGGTAGCCCTGAAAGTGATGGACTGTACTATGGCAGAGCACAGATTCCATTGCAGATGGAGGACACAGCAAGGAGGCAGAGTGTTTTGTTTAATGTTTCTTTGCATCTTTAATAATTGGGAGTCTATTTCCCTGTTTAAGCACGAAACCTCATAAGTGATGGATCAATGTCTGTTCTTAATCCCAGGAAGGAGTGTTAGGAGATATGTAAGAGCTGGGACTTGATATATTTTTCCACAGTCCCAGGAGATCTGGGCTTCAGCTCAGCACCAGGACTGTCTCCACCTGCCATAGAGGACTATTGAAAGCATGTCTTGCTTGTTTAAGCTTCTTTGATTTTTGTGACTAAATATATCTGGTAAAATTGTTTGTGCTCCCTTGGTTGACAGAATTTTGTCATAAAAATCTCATTTAGATGCTGGTTTATCTTGAGGGCCACTGCCATTTGAAACATGGGCTGCCAATCTTGGCTGCCAGCTCTTGGGACACTTTTAATTGCAAACATCGGATAGTGCTGATGAGAAGGTGTTGTAGTTATTTTAATGGTCACTTGAAAATTAAAATTTGTAGCTAATTTATTAAGACAAAAGTTTATTTATTGACTGTTTACAAGGGCCTGATTGGACCTATAATCTAGTAGCCTATACCACTTTTGTCTTTTCCTCTGTCTTAACAGGTCTGTGCATTAAGTAAAATGAAAATCTTTTTTTTTTTTTTAATATTTATTTATTTTAGAGAGAGAGAGAGAGAGAGCAAGCGTAAGCAGGGGAGGAACAGAGAGAGAGGGAGACACAGAATCCAAAGCAGGCTCCAGGCTCTGAGCTGTCAGCACAGAACCTGATGCGGGTCTCATGAACCGTGAGATCATGACCTGAGCTGAAGTCAGACGCTTAACTGACTGAGCCACCCAGGCGCCCCAAAGTAAAATGAAAATCTTAAAGCTTCTCTTGTGGGAGAGGCACAATTGCATTTCAGTAGTAAGGATGTGGAATCTTGCCACTTTTAGGGCAAGCCCTCAATGTATGTGGGCCCTGGGTACAGTGTCTCCCATCTTGATTATCCTCTTCTATAGGAATGCAGTGGAGACAGACCAGAGAGTCCGCATGGCCCGTTGCTGTGAGGATGTCTGTGCTCACCTGGTGGACTTGTTTCTTGGGGAGGAGATTTTCCAGACTGCAAAGGAGACCCTCCAGGAACTGCAGTGCTTCTGCAAATATCTCCAGCGGTGAGTCCTGTGTCCTTACAGATGAAATGGATGCATGTGGGGAGAGCCTTTTACAAAGATGATACTTTCAGATATAGTCAATTATACATACCCACGAATATGTTCCTTCCTAAAGGGTAAACGCTAAGGGATAAATAAGGAATTAGATTGGGGGCTGTTTTGTATTTTGACAAGTATTCATAGGTTGCTCTCTGTCGTTTACCTAATGCTTTTGATGCAGGGAGATGGCTCTGAATAAGCCAAATAAATTCTAGCTGTGTGCACCCACATGGGTGAATTTCTAAAACTTATATAAGTGAAAAAAAGCAGTTTTTAGGGAAATCTGTACAACGTACAAACAGGGTATATTCAAACTAAATACATTGTTTTAAATTTATGTGATGGTACAACCCTAAAGAAGGGAAGGAAAATTAACGATCATAAACTTAGTGCAGCAGTTACCTTTGGGAGTGAGAGCGTGCATAATTGAGCAGGGCCCAGTGCTGGTCATGGCCACTGCTTCTTAATTGGATGGAAGTATGTGACTATTTTATCATGGATCTTTATGTATTAAAATTTTTTTTTAAAAGTTTATTTTGAGAGAGAGTGCGTGAACAGGGGAGGGGCAGAGAGAGAGGGAGAGAGAATCCCAAGCAGACTCTGGGCTGTCAGCACAGAGCTTGATGTGGGGCTCGATCACATGAACTGTGAGATCATGACCTGAGCTGAGATCAAGAGTTGGATGCTTAGCTGACTGAGCCAACTAGGTGACCCTGTCGTTAATCTTTAAACTTGGGCTTGTACTGTGTATGTTGTGTCATGTGTCATTTTGTAACAGCACTTAAAGTAAGAGTGTACTTGGAAGTTTAACCATATAAGAGGGAATATAGGGAGAAGTGAGTCTCCGTACGACAGAAGTCTCCATACCCATCTTCCTCCTCAGAAGCAGCAGCTGCTGAGTACGCATCCAGAAGCCTTCTGCCCTTTTTTGTGGTTGTTAGCACAGACGGCAGCATCTGTGCTAACCTGTCTTTACTCCACTCGAGGGAAGGCGGAGGCCTCACCACAGCAGCACATTGGACTCTTCCCAGGGTTGTCAGTGCAGCCAGAAAGGACCCATCTAGTTCTCCGGTGATGGACTTTCACATGGCTTCTCTTTTTAGCTATGGCAGAGTGCTGTGGTGGTCGTCCTTGTACAGACATCTCGTACAGGTGCACACATATCTGGAGAGAAGTTCCCATGAGTGGTGTTGGCTGGGTCAGAGTGTGTATCTTGTATCCATATCCATATCGCCAAGTTAGCGTCTAGAGATCATTGAGCTTCAGTGCTTCAGTTCACTACTTTTGTTGTTTACCACCACTCATCTGCTCTTGTGCATTTCCCATGCCTGAGTGTTAATTTTAATTGTTTCATTTGTTAGCTTGAGGACTATTGCTGAAAAAAACTTTGTGCTTCCCTACGTTATAGCATTGGACTGTGGTTTTGCATTTGTCCTCGTAGTAACCTTGAAAATACCCAATGATGATACGTTGTTGTGCCCTCCAGGTGGAGGGAAGCCGTCGCAGCCCGGAAAAAACTGAGGCGCCAGATGCGGGCTTTCCCTGCAGCGCCTTGCTGTGTGGACATGAACAACCGCCTGAAGGCATTGGCACCCAGTGCAGAGTGCCCCATTGCTGAGGAGAATCTGGCCAAGGGCCTCCTGGATCTGGGCCATGCAGGGAAACTGGGCATCTCCTGCACCAGGTCAGCACTTGGCCTGCCATGGCCGCCTAGTGTTCCCCAGCCCCACCCGGCTTTACGGAGAGCGTGGATTAATGTGTGTGTTTGGAGGGAAGGTGGAGAGAATCCGAGAACGTGAAAATAGATGCAGGATATTCTTGAAGGTCGTCTCTTCCTCTAGTTCTGGATGTATGACTTGTGCTACATGCTTTGATTTCATACTCCTTTTCCACTTAAAACACTCAGGGCCTGGTAATTGAATTTTACTTAGAATCACATCTTTGTCTTCTGGTCTTTCTGGATACATCTATCAGTTTTCATTGGTGGAGTTTCTTCTGTCCTCATGACTGTTCTTGAGGGCAGGATTTTTGTCTGTTTACTACTCATCTCCCATGGCTTGATATTTGTGGAATGAACAAATTCTCTGACTGATCTGTTTATCAGAAAAAGTTTTCTTGGTCTCCTAACCATTCTCTATCAGGAGACACTATTAACCAGTTACTTTCCACTCAGAACATCAGTAAATATTCACCAAATTCCTTTCATGGGTACTGAGGTGGCCTCATGAAGGCACAGTGTCTTCCTTTCTTTGTAGGTTACGGTGGCTCAGGAACAAGACAGTGCACCAGATGAAGGTTCAGCACTTTTACAAGCAACTGCTGAGGTCTGTCATCCCCCTGCCATGTGTGCTTCTCCTGCATGGGACTTGTGCACTGGCTTACCCTCTGTGCTCTGTTCCTTCCAGTGATGCAGCATGGACACCCCTGGACCTGCCATCCCTCGTGGCCAAGTACCTCCCTGGAAGGTGGGAGCGTGTGTTTTGGAAGCTGGTGCTGGTGTTGCCTGATGGAGAAGAGCAGTCCCCAGGGAGTCCTGGCAGGTCAGGAAGGGTTTCCCTCCCTGGGCTTTGAGGTTGAGAAAGTGGCTTCAGGAGGTGGAGTTTTACAGGAGGATGGGAGGGACTCTGGCCCTTGTCGCACAGAGGAGTCCGAGCATGAATCTTGTGGCCAACAGAGAGTGGGCAAAGCAGTAGAGTTTACTGAGAGAAGGCATAAAGCTCTCAAGAGTGAGAGGGGTCCCGTCCCAACTGTTTTGCCACCAAGGATTTGTGTCCCTGACTTTTTATTGGGACCTTATCTGAAAGTTTGTGAGACTCCACTCCTGACACTGGCCCAGGCAGGTCTGGAATACGTTTATCCTTTTTTTTCCCAAAACCCCACCGCTACTTCAGCCTCCCACTTGTAGCTGCAGCCTGCCTCTCTGAGGGTCCTTTATCTAGCACTGCCTAATATTAGCCCTTTCCCTACTCAGAATGACTTCTCTTGAGAGCATGAGGCGTGAGGGACTTGCGTAGTCTGTTTGGTTTGTGATTTGAAGTTGACACTTGAGAATATTAAAATTTTTATCCTGTAAATTGGACAATAGTCTGTATCCAAAAACATTTAAGAGTTGATCCTTTTTTTTAAATTAAGTGATTTTTTAATTTACATCCAAGTTAGTTAGCATATAGTGTAACAATGATCTCAGGAATAGATTCCAGTGATTCATCCCCTATGTATAACACCCAGTGCTCATCCCAACAAGTGTCTTCCTTAATGTCCCTTACCCATTTAACCCATCCCCACTCCCACACCCCCTCTTTTTTTTTTTAATGTTTATTTATTTATTTTGAGAGAGAGAAAGTGAGTATAAATAGGGTAGGGGCAGAAGGAGAGAGAGAGAGAGAGAGAGAGAGAGAGAGAGAGAGAGAGAGAGAGAATATCCCAAGCAGACTCTAAGCTGCCAGCACAGAGCCTGATGAGGAGCTCGAACCCATGAACTGTGAGATCATGACCTGAGCTGAAATCAAGAGTCGGATGCTTAAATGACTAAGCCATCCAGGTGCCCCAAGAGTTGATCCTCTTTTAAAGTTATGGTGAGGTGTATTGATTAGAGCCCACATCATTTTAGACTCTTGGGGAAGACAGTTTGTAGTGTGTTTGCTATAGTTGCATTTTTTTTTTTTTTAAAGGAAAAAAACTTCTGGCATATTTTAAAAGATTTCTAAGAAATTGACGTAGCATTACGTGTATTTCCTACAACGAAACTGCTTCCAGAAGTCATGTTTAAAGCAGTTACAGAACATGTTTTCTTTTTTAGCAGCTTTATTGACATGAATTCACATATCATAAATTTCACCCATTTAAAGTTTTCATTTCATTGGTATTTAGTATATTCACAGAGTTGTGCAACTACCTCCACCATCTAATTTCCAAAACAGTTTTTACCTACAGAGAAATCCCATATCCATTAGCAGTTACTCATCATTCCTCCCTGTCTCCAGCTCCCAGAAACCACTAATCTGTGTCCTGCCTTCCATGTATTTTCCTATTCTAGACGTTTTGTATAAATGGAGTCTCACAATGTGTAGGCTTATGACTAGCACTTTTCACTCAGCCATCATGTTTTCTGGGTTTATTCATGTTATAGCAGACAGTACTTTTTTTGTGTGTGGCTGAATAGTATTCCATCGTATGAACAAAACACATATTATTTGTTCAGTTGATAGTATTTGGGTTGTTTCCATTCTTTGGTTATTACGAGTAACACTATGAAACATCCATGTATAACAGTGTGTGTGGACAGATGTTTGCAGGTCTGTTATATACCTAGACGTGGAATTGCTAGGTTGTGAGGTAACTTTATGTTAAGTCTTTGAGGAATTGCCAAACTTTTCCACAGTGGCTGCACCATTTACATTCCTGTTAGCATTGTTTGAGGGTATTAAGTTCTTTGAATACATTCCTTTTTAGGCAGTTACTCTTGGAAACTGCTTAACTAAGGAAAAAAAAAGTCATAAAGATTATAAGACAACTGAGCAAAGAAGAGAGTTGTCTTATATTAAAAGTATTTAAATGGTGATTCATTTCCTAGAGTAGCTGTCTTCTGATTCACTAATAAGTTCACTTGGAAATAAACATCACAGTAATTCTTAAGGTCTCCAGCATGAATTTTTTTTTTAATGCTTATTATTTTTGAGAGAGAAAGAGCATACCCGCACACACAAGTGGGGCAGAGAGTGGGTGACAAAGGATCTGAAGCAGGCTCTGTGCTGATAGCAGCAAACTGATATGGGGTTTGAACTCATGAACTTCGAGATCATGACCTGAGCAGAAGTTGGACACTCAAACTGACTGAGCCACCCAGGCGCCCCTGCGTGAAACTCAATTCTGTAAAACATTTTTATAGTTGACCCTTGAATAACATGGGGTTTAGAGATGTCATTTCCCCTGACACAGTCGAAAATCTGAGTATAACTTTGACTCCCCCCAGAACTTAACTACTAATAGCTGCTGTTGACCAGAAACCTAACATAGTCAACATTGTGTATTTATTTGTATTTGTGTATATATGTATTTATCATATACTGTATTCTTACAATAAAGTTACAGAAAAGAAAATGTTATTAAGAAAATCATAAGGAAAATATACTTACAGTACTGTACTGTAAGAATGGATCAGGTTCATGAGTGCCCTCTCCTCTCGCCCCAGTAGATAGCCCAGGAGAGTTCCTTGGTCTAGTTTAAAATCACAGCCTGTTTTGTCCAGCTCAACTTTACAGTAAGAGTTGGTGTCTGTGAACCTACATCTATGTGGTATTTCTTTTTCACTTTTCCTAAAAATCTTTATAGTTTAGATTTAGAATTCTTTTTCAAGTGTTATTTTCCTTTATTCACAGAATTTTAGCAAACTGGTTACAAGTCAAGTTCATGGGAGGTGATGGCTCAGTGGGCGACACAGGCACCATGGCTGGGGGAATTCAGACGCTTGCGCTGTTTCACGCTCTCAGCAGCAAAGGGGATCAGACAGTCGCTGTCAATGTGTGTATAAAGGTAGGTGAGAATCGTGTATTTACTTCTGTGATTTTCTTTTTTTTTAATTATTTTTTTTGAGAGAGAGAGAGACACAGAGACAGAGCATGAGTGGGGAAGGGGCAGAGAGAGGACGACACACAGAATCTGAAGTAGGCTCCAGGCTCTGAGCTGTCAGCACAGAGCCTGATGTGGGGCTCGAACTCACGGACCACGAGATCATGACCTGGGCTGAAGTTGAATGCTGAGCCACCCAGGCGCCCCTGTGATTTTCTTATTTCACTCACTCTTAGACATTATTGGAATCATGGAAGTGCCTTGAAGTGGTTTTGAAGAAGTGTGGGAGGCTCAGAAGCCCGTATCATGTCTGTTCCTCTTTGTGTCCTGTTGACATCCCACGGACACCTACTTGGTGTGACATGCCAGGCTAGATTCTCAGGAGTGCTGTGAGCCTTAATCATCTCAGGTCAGCAGACCTCTTTGAGAACTTGGTGAAAACTCAGAACCATCCTGACAAATGCATAGATGCACATAATTCAGGAACCCTGAACTCCTCCTTCATGGGCCTCTGATAATTAACCTAAGAAGTGTAAGAGAGCATTTCGCAAAAATACAGTGCCTGTTATATGTCACATGGTTTGCCAACAGCTAACATCTTTGCTATAATGGCTTCCTGATACATCAGGTCTTACAAGAGAGTAATTAATGGTTTTTAATCCTATGCAGTTTTCACTAAACTTGGTCCCACCAATATATATAAGTTCAGTATTGGGCATTTCAGGTCAGTTGGATTTGTTTTACATTCAACTTGTCCTAAGTTTTTGATCGTAAGTTCTAATTTTTGTTCTTCTATATAGGTGTTTGTTTAGTATAGATGTTAATTTTTTTAAAATTTTTCTTTATTCTTATTTAAGTAGAGTTGGTACACAATGTTATGTTAGTTTCAGGTGTACAATATAATGATTCCACAAATCTATACATTATGCTGTGCTCACCACAGTGTACCTACTGTCTGTCATCATACAGTGCTATTACAATACTATTGACTATATTTCCTATGCTGTACCTTTTATCCCCTTAATTATTCATTCCATGACTGGAAGCTCGTACCTCCCACCCTCCTCCCATTTTGTCCAGCCCCCACTCCCTCCCTTGTGGGAACCATCGTCTGAGAGATTCTTATTTAACGAGAACCTATTTCCTCATTCGAATAAAGTCTACATAAATAAATTTTATGTGTTAGCATATGTTCAGATAAACCCAGAAGTGTATTTTATTTGCTTGGGAAAGAACGATGCAGGGCAGAGAGTGTGGGCTTCCGTGTGGAGCAGACCTGGGGTTGTCAGCTGCTGCTCTGGCCAGCTTTTTGAGCCTAGGCGTGGTGCCCTCCATAATGTAGTCCTGACTCACTGCACCAGGGTCTCATGAGGGTTAGCCAGGTTGCATGCTCAGAGTGCTCAGTGAGAACCCGCTGTCTACCCTCTGCCCTGACCAGAGGGTTTACAGTGCCCAGGCCTCTCCTCTTCCTAAGAAGGTCACCTTTGTGGCACACCCTGCTCATCTGCGTGTGATACTGTAATCCACATTCCTTCTGTCCTTGGAGCCTCTTCAAATTGTAGTTTGGTTATAGGGTTTTTATTTATTTTGTTCTTCCATTTTATGTTACTTATTTATTTTAATTTTTTTTTTTTAATTTAAGCAAACTCACAACCCCAAGATCAAGAGTCTCATGTTCTTCTAACTGAGCCAGTCAGGCACTTTTGTTTTTCTATTTTAATATTATTTATTTTATTTTCTAAAAGTAAAAGCAATACATGTATAAAACCTTAGAAATATAAGGAAGTACAGAGGAAGCATAAAGATGATAAGAGCCATTTATGCTCTTGCCATTCAGAGGTAACAGTAATGTCTTGGTTCATGTTCTTCCCTTTTTTCCTATGATCATAAAGTCAGACTTCACCTACTGGACAACTAGTTTGTTGTTGTTCTTGCCTTTATTCTTAAGTCTTTTAATCAAAGTAATATTTGCAGTACTTAGAAAGTCAGATACATGTCATGATGCATAATGAGAGATAGCAGCCCCTGCCTCTCTCCTAGGGGTTGATTTCTGTTGTCTTCCCAAATCACATGCTTACACAGCTGTTTCTCAGTTTACCCACTTTAGATGTTCTCCACTGACTTCCCATTAAAATATATCTATTGTTGTATAACAAATTAACCCCAAACTTAGTTTAAAATAGTCAAGATTTGTTATCTCATAGTTTCTGTGGGTCAGAAGTCCAGGTGTGGTTTAATTGGGTCCTCTGGCTCAGGGTTTCTCACAAAGCAGAAATCAAGGTGTAAGCCAAAGCTCTGGTCTCATCCGAAAGCTTGACTGAGGGAAGAGCCACTTCCAAGCTCGCTCTTGTGGTTGTTGGCAGGATTCACTTCCTTATTGGCTGTGGCCAGGTCCTCTCCATGAGGCAGTGTGTAAGTTGGTAGCTGGCTGCCATCGGCTGGGCAGGACGACAGAGTCTCTCTGTAACCTAATCTTAAAAGTGATGTCTTGTCACTTTTTTCTGATTCTGTCTGTTAGAAGCACGTCATGGCAGGGGATTGTGCAAGGGCATGAGCACTAGGGGGTGGGATCATGGGGCTGTCTTTGTGGCTGCACCCCGTGCCAAGTGAGGAGTGAATTGGTACACTATGGTCCCACCCAGCCTTCCTTAATTTCCAAGGTGGCTACATCATCACTTTATCTTATCTCAGTGAGTGGGGTCACATTTTGATGGCTGTGTGATTGCTGTTTGCCTCAGAACCAGCCAAGTGTTCTGTGACTATGTTTCTTAATTTTATTGCAAATTGTAGTTGCCTTCGTTTCTCACTTACATACTTTTCTCTGTATCTCTCATTAATTTTTACCCAAATGTGCCAGCAGGTGGGTTGTGTGCATCTTAGTAGAGTTTCAGATGCTCTCTCACTTCACCTTATCCCTTTGAGAAAGTGCCATCCTCTTGCTCTCCTGTGGGCTGATAGTGTCCCAGGTTGTGGCTGCCACTCGATCTCCATACCACTAGCATGGTCCTGCTCCTCCCCCTGCTAACCCTGTGATCTCAGGCAGGTTCCATGTGACTCTGTGCTGCCTGTGTAGGAGTGCTCTTATGATCCCTCTTTTATTAAAAAAAGAGATTTGATGCTCTTGTTTATTTGTATAGTAATACCAACCGGCTCTTGTTTTCTGAGGAGCTTTCCTGATGTTCACTTTGTTCATTTCTTCCCCTTCCCCAATTTTTACTTTGTGTCTTTGTTTCAGTTTTTAAACAATCTCTGACTGGCTTGTACCTCTTGGAGAGAAAGCCTGTCTCCTTCTTACATCATACTGCATTACCCATTCATTCAGGTATGCATTTCACAAGTATTTGTTGAGTGACTTCTCTGTCCCAAGTACTATTCCACATGCTGGGTTATAGCAGAGAACACATCAACACAAATCCCTCTTCTCAGGAGCTAATATCCTGGAGGGAGAAGGAAACTCGTGGGTAGAAAAATGTCAAGTGCCCCTCCTCCTGGTTTATAATCCAAATTATGGCAGTCCTTCTCCCCTTTCCCATTCTTGCTTGCTGATACTTATTTTATTTTATCTTATTTTATTTATATATTTATTTCATTATGACTAATGCATTCCTTAATCCCCATCCCCCGTTTTACCCATCTTCCCACCTGCCTCCCCTCTGGTGACCATCAGTTTGTTTCCTATAAAGAGTCTGTTTCTTGGTTTGCCTTTCTCTTTTTCTTCATTTGCTCTGTTTGTTTTGTTTAATAAATTACACATGAGTGAGATCTTACGATCCCTCTTTTACCAAAGAGGGAACTGAGGCTCCAAGAAGTTAAAATAGCCCTAGGCCACACAGCTGCCACATGGTGGCACTGCACACAGGTGCCCTTGAGGATGGAGTGAGCTGTACGTGTAGAGTTCCTAGAACAGCGCCTGACTAATACAAGTGCTTACTTGGTCCTGCCATTGACAGCAGCAGGGTGTGGGGTGTATCTTCCAGTTTCTTCCAAAGAAAGGATCTGTGGGAGCAGACGTTTTAGTTTTAGTCCTTGCCTCTTTGAAAATGTGTTTACCCTTGTATTTGCTTTGTGGTTCAGTGAGGTTTGTAGAAATGTGGGTTGAAAGGTTTTTCCTTCCAGTTTTTCTCCCAAGGTCATCTGGCATCCAGAGTTGCTGTTGAGATGTCTGAGGTGATTCCTGTTCTTTTCTCTGTGGCCTGGTCTTGTTTCTCTCTGGAAGCCTGCTCTCTGACCCTGGGGTTCTGAAAATCCACTGGGGTGTGCCTGGTGACGACTTCTTTTGCTCACTGTGCTGGGTTTGACGGGGTCCTTTCAGGCTGGAGAGTACTGTTTCACTTCTGGGATGTTTTTGCATCTCAGTGCTACCTATTTTCCTTCTTTTGTTTTTTGTTCTCTTGAATTCCTGTGACAGATGTTGGATCTTGTCAGTTAATTCTCTAAGCTTCTTATCCTTTCTATTCTATTTTCTGTTTTGTTTTTAAATATCATGCTCTGGGAGATTCATTGACTTTTTTTTTTTTTTTTTTTAAATGTTTATTTATTTATTTATTGGGAGCGGGCAGAGAGAGAGAATCCCAAGCAGGGTCTGTGCTGTTAGCATGGAGCCCGATGTGGGGCTCAATCTCGTGAACTGTGAAATCATGACCTAAACTGAAATCAGGAGTCAGACACTTAACCAACAGCAACCCAGGTGCCCCAAATTGACTTTATATTCTATACATTCTACCAAAATTTTTATTCCATATGTATCATTCATTTTTTCTTACTGTTATTTGAATTTATCATATCGTCTTGTGACTATTTTTAGATGCATCATGAGAGGAAATTAGGATTTTTGAGGTCTGAGCTTTTTTATGTTCCATGCAGGATTTGTTTCCTTTGGATTTCTCTTTCTTTATTATTCTGATCTCTCTCTTATGTTGGAGGCTCTCCTTGGACACCTTATCTGAGGCAGCCCATACCTGAGTGAGGCCCTAAAAGGCTGTCCATAAGCTCTGTGTTTGAGGTGGGGTTGCAGGTAGCTGAACAGCAAGCGTACAGTTTTTAGGGGGACTCCCAAGTGTCAGGATCTGCATGTTGTTTTCTTGGACTGTTTGGTTTCTTCGGGAAGGATTCGTCTTATCTCCTTGGCCAGCTGCTGATGGTCTTGGGACAGGTGGGGAGTGGCCAGTGCTCTGTCCCCTCCACTATGCTTGCATCATTTCAGGATAGGATGTCTGCCCAGGGGGCAGATTGCACTTAAAGGCCACCTGCAGGTGGGTGGATGACCTATAGGGCCACTGCGGTGGGTGTGACTTATCTGTGTGGTCCTGAACTTCACCTCTGGCTCTTGGTGCCACTGGATCTTGGTGCTCAGGACTTTTGCAGGCTCAGTCAGCCTGGTTCCTTCCATACCTCCATCTGTAACTCTTAAGGTCTGGCTTCTTCTGCTTCCTTAATCTTAACAGTGATTGCTCCCATGTCTGTGATGCTCGCAAGAAACTGGTCAGAATCCCTTGTCTGCTATTGGTTTACCTTTACTCCCTTCTGTCATTATGGGCTTTACCTGTTTGGGTTCTTTTGGGGGGGGGGCGGTGCTTACCTGTTTTTATACCTGTTTAAGGGTAATTGTTAAGATTAAAGTAACATCTTCAAACACACTTCTAGCTAGAGGCTGAATTATCTGTTGACTTGGCTGTTTCTTGCACTAATCTACAGCCTCACGGAGGAGGGCAGCCCAGAGAGCGGTGAGCATTTGGTTGCGCTTATTCTGGGGCTCACATTCACTGCTGATTTGTCCCCTGGTGTGTCCCTCCTGATGGTCTAGATGTTGTTCCAGGTGGCTCACGGTGCTCTCAGCGACTGCGCCCTTGATGCTGTGGAGACGCAGAAGGAGCTCCTGGGAGCCAGTGGGCTCATGCTGCTGCTTCCCCCCAAAGTGGAGAGTGAGGACATGGCGGAGGAGGACGTGTACTGGCTGTCTGCGTTGCTACAGCTCAAGCAGCTCCTGCAGGCCAAGCCCTTCCAGCCTGCACTTCCACTTGTGGTCCTTGTACCTAGCCCAGGAGGGGATGTCATGGAGAAGGAAGTGGAAGATGGTTTGTGAAGGCAATTTCGTTTATGAACCAGCATGTTTAAAAATGGGTCGAGCCCCTGGTTTGAGGACGTGCTGGCAGTGTGGTGTGTGTAGGGAGTCGAGGGACAGCAGTGACTGGGAGCAGGGATGGGCGGGGTCAGTGCAGTGAGATGTGTTAGTTTGTCTGCACGCTGAGAGCATAAGACAGGTAACCTCTGTCTGTTTCTCTCAAAGGTCTGATGCTACAGGATTTGGTTTCAGCCAAGCTGATTTCAGATTATACCGTTATTGAGATTCCTGATTCCATTAATGACTTACAAGGCACAACTAAGGTGAGAAGTCTTCATCATTTTTAAAGGCCCGATAAGACATTTCAATTTTCCCCTTTTGTTCCGTCTTAAATGTAGTATATGTTACTGCTTGGATTTTTAACATTATATTTTGACAACTTAAGAAAATGTAAGCAGAAATCAAAATAAAAGACAAAATTTGCCTACAGTCCTGCTCTCTGAAACATATTAAATTGTTCATGTAAATTTTTTTTAGAGGTTTTGTTGTAATAGTTCCATTTTGGGAAAGAAGTGCCTGGAATTACGATGAAAGTAACTGCGGGAAGCTAGAGGGTGTGAGAGTATGTGGGTGTGTAGCAAGGTGCTGGGCTTCCTAAGCATGGGGGGCCCTGGCTTCCCTTTCTGTGCGTGGTGAAGGTGGTGTGCAGGGCTGGGTTACCTTGGGCCTGAGCCCTTCCAGGGTGACCCTGCAGGCTTTACTCCTCAGGATAAGATGGGACCTGGAGCCCCTCTCTGGGAGGCATAGGGGGCGGAACTCTAGTGCCGTGGAAGCTTCTGCCCGCTTCCTAGTGTGGTTGAGAAGCTGGTGTTCCCTGTGGCACCTGCTGTGACAGCTGTGAGAGAGGTACTTTCGGGAAGCTCTTTCTGAAAAACAGGATGAACTGTTTAACCGAGTCTCTCCTGAATGTTTTTGCATCTCAGGTTTCACGGGCTGTGCAGTGGCTGGTCTCCCACTGCCCCTGTTGCCTTGACCTTTGCTGCCAGACCCTCATTCAGTACGTGGAAGATGGGGTTGGCCGTGAGTTTAGCGGCCGGTTTTTCCATGACAGAAGAGAGAGGCGGCAGGGCGGCCTGGTCTCACAGGAGCCTGGAGCCATCATTGAGCTGTTCAACAGTGTGCTGCACTTCCTGGCCTCCCTGGTGTCATCTGAACAGCTGTGCGACCTGTCCTGGCCTGTCACTGAGTTTGCCGAAGTAGGGGGCAGCCGGCTGCTTCCTCACCTTCACTGGAATGCCCCGGAGCACTTGGCCTGGTTAAGGCAGGCTGTGCTTGGCTTCCAGCTTCCACAGATGGACCTTCCACCCCCGGGGGGTACGTGCTCTTGCTAAGGGGTCCTGGCTGGGGAGGAATGTGGGACAGCTAAGTCTCCTGTTTTCCGTTCTTACTATAGTGATAATCTGGCAGGTATTGGGCGCTGATGTGAAATTTGTATGTCCTCATCCACTGTGCGCCCCCTGCTCCCACACTATACCCATTCACACCTGCCTTTGGGTTTAGGAGTCAGAGTTGGGGCTGTTTGTGGGGGGCTGTGGGCCCTTCATCACTAATAGAGCAGCCTGTGGGTGTCCGCACGGCCCAGGAAAGAACGTGGTAAGCGGTGTTGGCCTGAACACGTAGCCCAAGGCCCACGGTTTCTGAATTGACAGCAGGTTCTATCCTGCCTTTGCCACAGGGTGTGGGGGCAAAGAGCGTGGGGACCAGGCAGCCCTGCCCACATTGCTGGCTCCGCTGGGACCATGACACTCTGTTACTTTAACACCAGTGTTCCTTCTTTGTCGAAGAAACCTCTGTTCTGTGACTCTGGTTGTGCCCAGGTGAGGCTGTTGTGATGAAGACTCTATAGGTCCCCTGGGCTGGGCAAGGAGGCTGTCCCTTCCTTTGCTCACACTGTTAGGAGGGAATGAGGCTGTTTGCTACTTATGTAGTACAATACATGGCCTTGGCACGGCCACTCTCCTTTGGGCCTTTGAACAGAGGCCTCAGGTACCCTTGTAAACTTTGGGTTGTGGGGGTGCCTGGGTGGCTCAGTTAAGCATCCGACTTTGGCTCAGGTCATGATCTTATTACTGTTTGTGAGTTTGAGCTCCGCATTGGGCTCTGTGCTGACAGGTCAGAGCCTGGAGCCTGCTTCGGATTCTGTGTCTCCGTCTCTCTCTGCTCCTCCCCCCACTCATGCTCTGTCTCTCAAAAATAAACATTAAAAAAAATTTTTTTTAATGGGGTGTGGTCTTCAGTAGGTCTCATAGATGCTCGTTATTGAAGAAACCCAAACGGAAGCAAACCACACGATGTAAATATGAGCTAGGGCAAGGTTCCCCAAAAGAAGCCCAGACTTCCGGTACCAGATTCCCCTGCGTGCTTTTTACAATACAGATTTCTGGTGTAACCACAGTCCTGTATAATCAGAGCCTCTAGGTTGGACTCTGTTGTTTATTTTGTCCAGGGTGACTGTTTGCATCTCTTAACGGGACGTGGGGAGGGAGATGCTCTTTGTTCAACAGCTGTGGTTCTATTGTATTCAAATTTGAAAGCAAACTTCTCAAATACACAGTTATCTTTTCCTAAGAAAATGTGGAGTGAAGACATTTTGTGTAGTGTCCACCTATATACTCTGGCCAAATCTTGTAACTGAGGAGGTGTTTTCTCTCCAGCGCCCTGGCTCCCCGTATGCTCCATGGTGGTCCAGTATGCCTCCCAGATCCCCAGCTCTTGCCAGACGCGGCCTGTCCTCCAGTCCCAGGTGGAAAACCTGCTCCGCAGAACCTACCGCAGGTGGAAGAGCAAGAGCCATTCGCTGGGCCAGGGGGCAGGGCCCTCAGTTGCCGAGATCCCATGGGATGACATAATTGCCTTGTGCATCAACCACAAGCTGAGGGACTGGACACCCCCTAGGCTTCCTATCACCTCAGGTAATTAGTGCTCGGTGCTGTGGGGTCACATCAGGAGAACTACTTGGTCCAGTTTCAGCAAAGAAAGATGTTTACTTTGATGTTTCTTTTTCTGTGGGTCGCTGCCCTTCCTTTCTATAGGACTCCCCTTTAAGCCAGTGACTTCCAGGTGACTGTTAACATTGGGAGGAGCTAGGAGTATTCCGGGGGAGCCTGGAACCATCTCCCTGAAATGGGCCCCTAGGCTGGCTCTAAGTTAGATTTCGGTAGCTCTGAGTAGTTGTACTGGTCATGCCACAGTCTGGACCTGAGCCTGTCTGAACCTTAAATGACCCATGGATGGTGAGGCATGTTTCGTCAAGCATGGGAGTCACATAAGTGCATGGCTTTAGTTAGTAGGGCTTGTTCTTAAATCAGTGTATAAGCAAACTTCAAGTGGTCACCTGTTGCTTGTTGCTCTTTTGATACTCTTTTCTCATTTGTTTTTGTATTTTTTCAGAGGCTCTGAGTGAAGATGGTCAGATATGTGTATATTTTTTTAAAAACCACTTGAAAGCATATGATGTTCCTTTGTCATGGGAACAAGCCAGAATGCAGACACAGAAGGAGCTACATCTGAGTCATGGGCGGTGAGATCTGTGTGTATTGTGTGTTTCTGTCCTGACAGCCAGCAGAGCAAACTGCATTATTCTCCTCCAGAGTACAGAGACAGAACATTAATGTTCTACACACAGAATCCAGCCCACTGTGGTTAGATTTAGACAAATACCTCAGGAACAGATCATTCTTATGCAAGCATCTCATTTATCAGACAAACCTGACCCTGAAATCATAACATAGCCAGGAGAATCTAGACAAAAGAAAGCAGACATTTCATCTCACCTACAAACCTAGTTCAAAAGTACTGAATAAAATGTGTTAGCACATATAATTTTCCAGTACATAAAAAAGTTCACAAGTAGGCTTTATCCCAGGATAAACAATGTCAACAACAGAAATCTCTTGTAATTTGCTGTCATAGAAAAATAGTGATCATTTCAGTAGGTATTTAAGTTCTTTTATTAAAATCTGTACCCTCCAAACCCAATTTATACTCATTCTTGATAAAATTTCTTATCAAACTTGGGTAAAAAAAACTCCTTACCTTCATAAGGCATTTCACCATAAAACTACCAAAAAAAAAAAAAAAAAAAAAAAAATCCTTCTTGCTAAGACATTAGAAATATGAATGTCAGAACAGCCTGAGCTGCCTGATTTCACTTGTTCACTGCTGTCCTGGGAATGCTGCCCTGATGTAGGGACACAGATAAGATGGTGTAAATACCAAAAAGAAGGAGTAACTGTTGTTTTTAGACAGTTAAAATTGTCACTTCAAGAAAATCAACAGTTACATCCATAGAACTATTTGGAGTTCTATAGGTGTAATCAGACAGATGGACTTACAATGTACAAAAATTCTCATTCACAGCAGCAACTAACCCTTAACATATGGACGTATACTGATCCAGGAAAGGAACTAAACCCTTGTGCAGGGAACTCTCAGGGACTTGAAGGTGCAAAGAAAACCTGAATGAGTGAGAGGTCGGCTAGCTTTGTTGATGGGAAGATGGAGTGGTGTAAAGATGTCAGTTCTTAAACTGTAAAGTCAGGGCTTTTCTAATCAAAAACCCAAAAGAGGAATTTTCCCCCTGGTCTTGACAAGTTAATTCTAAAATATATTAGGATGAGAAAATATGTAGCAATTGCTGAGAAAATTTTGAATAAGAATAACAAGGAGGTGGGGTGCCTGGTGGCTTAGTTGGGCAAGCACCCAACTTTTGATTTTGGCTTAGGTCATGATCTCACAGTTTGGTTCGTGGGATCCAGTCCTGGTTCGGGCTCTGTGCTGTGAGCACAGAGCCTGCTTGGGATTCTTTCTCTCCCTCTCTCTTTGCCCCTCCCCCTACAAACAAATAAACATTATAAATAAATAAATAAATAAATAACAAGGAGGATCTGCTGTGCCTCATATCAGAACATATAGTAAAGTTACAACAAATAGATGAGAATAGGAAGTCCAGAAACAAAAACCATATGGGACAAAGTACCATGCGAAACCAGTGAGGACAGATGGCATCTATTTAGAAAAAATAAAATAGTAGACCCCCTTTCTCCCTCTGTGAATATTACTTACACAGGGATTTAAGAGCTAAATGTAAAAATACGAACCTTACCAATATTAGGGTAAAATAGAACCTTGTTGATAACCTTGGGATGGGAAACCAAACTCCGAGTAGAGAAGCTCCAAGCACCCAGCTGCCCAGGAGAGAAGGTAAGCCTTTCCTGTAAGGCAGAGGTTGCCCTTCCTTCCTTTGTGCCCAAGCCTGACCCTGAGGGAAGCAGGAAGTAGGCAAGGGTAGGTCTGGGGCTCTGTGTCTACACGCACTCTACCTGCTGCTGGAGGAACCTTTCTTCCTCCTTCCTGACCATAAGCATTTCAAAACATGTACTTACAGTTTGGGGATAAAGTCTTCGCACCCGTCTGCAAACAAGTTTCCTGCTCCGATACTGCACATGCACTGGAAAGGGAAGAGGAATGTAGAGCATGGCCCAGAGGGGCGGGCTCCCAGCACCCAGGATCTGATGCGTGGAGCCTCCGCCCAGGAGCTCCTGGCCCAGTGTCTGTCCCGGAGTCTGCTGCTGGAGAAAGAGGAGAGCAAGAGGTGAAGTCTATTCCCTTAGGTTTATTGTGTCCGTTAGGCCCCTTCATGCTGGATTAGCAAGGATCACAGTGACGTGACTGTTTAAAAAAGAAGGCAAGTCAGATGTGTGAAGTATAAGCTCTTTGAAGGCAGAGGCAGTGCCCTAGATAGTAGGTCTTAAACTGTTTGAAATCAGTTTCATTACTGTTTATTACTGAGAGTCATAAGTTTTCTGGTGGGAGAGAAAGCATGGCTGGCTGATGGAGTCTCTTCAGTGGATAGTGAGTGCTGAATGTGTGGCTGGCACTGGCTCTCTGCCCTTGGCAAGCCTGAGGGTGCCAGTGCGTCGTCCCACACCGTAGACACTCCTCTTCGTCTCCCACCACCCTTCTTAATGGTTTTACTGAGAAAGAGAACCAGGAAGAAGGCAGTTTACAAGGTGGCCTTTACCCCATCCCCTCACCCCCAGCAGCCTCCCTGGGTCCAGCTTATCACCAAGGGCAGCCCCTCCCCTTGGCTGGGATCCCATCTCCCACCCACTCAGGACACTCACGTGAGCTGCTCTGTTATGTCCCCTTCCTCCCAGCACCCTAGAACAGGGAACCATGCCTGAGCCATGCTCCTTTGATCGTAAACTCCTCAAACAGTGTGATCCTCCCTTCTGTCCTCCCAGTCTCTCCTGAGCCCCTCCCTGCCCCCATGTCTGCACTGGTAAGAGTCACAAGCAGCTTGCTGAACTGACCATGAGCCCCAGTCTCCAGCAGCGTTCCACACCTTTGTTCTCTCCCTCCTACCTCGCAGGAGACCTAGTCCCTTTCCTGCCCAGCTGGTAACTCCCCCTAGGGCTCTCCGGGTTCTTCTTCATCCCCCGACCCCCTCACCTAGCCTCTGTGCTGTTTGCACCCCCACTCCCCAGTGATAATCTCCAGTTTCAAATAACGTCAATATTCTGACAACTCCATATCTAAAAACCCCGAGTTCTCTGAAATCCAGATTTGAATATGCAATGGCTTCCTTAAAATCTTCATTAGTCATTTATAGGATGCCTGATAGCCATCTCAAAGCTAACATCCCAAATCTAATTCCAGGTTTTCCCCCATTTGAGATGGTCTTCCCAGTTGATGAGATTTTGTCCTTCCAGCTGCCCAGCCCAATGCTTTGGAATTATTCTTCCACATCCAGTTCATCCATAAATCCTATTGTCTCTATCAAAAATGTATTCAGACTTGGACCGTATGTTGCAGTGGGCTGTGGTCTAGTCTTGGCAGACCCAGTGTGAACCTTTCGTGTGAAGCAGAGGTCATGTTTTCCTTTGCTCACAACCTTCCAATGACTTCCTCTCCAATGAAAGGCAGAATCCTTATGAGGTGGGCAGGGCCTATGTGATCTGCCTCCCATTTCCTTTGTGACCTCTGCTCCTTCAACCTGTGAGGTAGCACACAGCCAAGCCTTTGTGCCTGCTGTTTCTTTTGCCTGGAACTCTTCAGCCACCTCCAGATATCCCTGTGGCTCACATTACACTCATGTCCAGTCTCTGCTCAAATGTCCGCTTCTCAGCGAGGTCTTCCTTGCCTGTCCCTCAAACCCTTCCTGTCTTCATGTCTCTGCTTTGTCTTTCTCACCTTCAGACTGCATTTCCCTTTTCTTTTGTTCTTTGTCTATCTCCCCTCACTAAACTATAAGCTGCTTACAGCTGGGCCTTGTCTCTTTTCTTTCAGTGCTGTATCCCTGGTACCTAGAATGGTGCGTAGTGTTTGGTGGGGGCTTGTTGGAAGAGTGAATGAATGTGTCATGATTTTCAAAGTAGACTTTCATAGGTGTGTATCGTTTAAGCAGTTGGATCAGATTGTTTTTCTTGAAAAGATCAGTGAAAAAAGTGGATGGAGTGAACATCTTACAAGTGTGTTAGGTGGTGGTGGGATATTATTTTGAGTTAATTTTAAACTATAAGCAGCAATCCACACATCTGGATAATCCATCAAGAGATAAGAATTAATTATAAATACCAAAATAAGCCAGAGAAAATAAACCAAATGGGAGAATTATGAGTAATGTTAAGTAACATGCAAAAGCAGTTGTTTGGATAAATGTGACCTTTTCTGTTAAATATAAATTGGACTTACAAATTAAAGAGAAGATTAAAAATTTTTAGGAGTGTGGTTCTGCTTCTCATAACTGTTCTACCCTTAGTAAAAAGCAAAGCTTTAAAAGGTTAAAAGTAGGGGTGCCTGGTTGGCTCAGTTGGTGGAACAAGTGACTTGATTCTCGGGGTTGTAAGTTTGAGTCCCATGTTGGATATAGAGATTACTAAAAAATAAAATCTTAAAATTTTTTTTAATTAAAAATATTTATAGGAGAAAAGTGAATGATAGTTAAATGTTTTATTCCTCATTCTCAAATGCTTTAGGTTTGAAGATCAGCTTCAGCAGTGGTTGTCTGCAGACGCAGGAGTGTTTACAGATTCAACATCCCTTCCCCTCTACCTTCCTCAGACCCTGGTGTCTCTGCCTCAGACTATTGAACCTGTGATGAAGACAGTGACCACTACCAGCCCTCAGGTGGGAGGAGAGTACATTTGGCATTTGAATTAGAATTGAAGACTGAGAGAATGGCGGGGAAAAGTAACATCTCCATTCATCATATGGTATTGTGATGACCAATAAATTATTAGCTTAAATTAGATCTTTTCTTAATCTGTCAGTGTTATAGAGGCCCAGCTAATTCTGAGTTTCTATGTGTGAAATGAAGGGAGAGTGGAATTAAAACATGCTTACAAATTGAACAAAACCCATAACCGTGTTCTGACATGCAGTGAGGGCATTGAGGAGAATAACAAAGGTGATGATGGTGGCTTCTGTTTGTGCACATGATGTCCAAGCCTTGGCATCACCCCAGTCTTCCTCTGCGGGGTTAACTTTCCCTGAGGAAAATTAATGACCGAGGAAGGTAAGATCACAGACGTCAGGGGCTCACCCAGGAGTGTGGCTGAGCTGCTTTTCAGAGCCAGACCTGATTGGCTCCGAAGCTCAAGGTCTTTCTACCTCATGATCCTCTTTCAGTGGTAACAAAAGCAAAAACAGAGTTTTCATCATAGATTATAATGCTGGACATTTAAAAAGTATGCTCCTGGACTGGTTTTAGGAAGCCCTTCAAGAGGGAAGAAAAGCAAATTAAGAAGGCATACTGTTGCCATTCATCAGTTTGGCAGGTACCTTAAGAATGTTTGTACGTTTTGACTTAACAATTCTGCCCTAAAGAAACTACCATATATAACAAAAATTGATGGGTTTTTGTTGTTGTTGTTCACCTGTAGTATTAATCATACTGCATAAAAAAATGGAAACTAAATATCTAAAGATGGGAGTCAGGTTAAACAGTTACAGGACATATGATGGAATAGCTCATAGCCCTTGACAATTATATTTTATAAAAATGACTGACACTGGAAGTGGATGATACAATGAAGAGAAACATTCTATGTGCAGGTGATACCAGCTGTATATGTATGTGCTGAAAGAGGCTGGGAGGATGTATATGATAGATGCCAAGAAACGGGTTTGTTGAGCCCAGCAGGCCACAGATGAAGTTTCTAACATGAATCAGATATACTGCCTTCAAAGAGAATATATTTGGGTTTATGGATCTCCCCAAACTATTTTTAGGTTCTTTTTTATTTAAATAGAATGAAAGGCCAAGGGAGCAACTGCAGTTGTCAGAGGCAACAGGCACATCTGTGACTGAACGGCTCAAGTACCTGGAAAGGCTGATGCAGAGTTCAAGGGAGGAGGAAGTTGCCTCTGAGCTCCATCTCTCTGCACTGCTGGACATGGTGGACATTTGAGCTACGGGACCTGAGAGAGTGAGAGTCTCCCGAAGATTTTTGCCTTTACTCGAAATAATGTTCTTCTCAGATGTTTGATGCACTGTTGGAAATGTGATTATTAATCATGCAAATAAACCATTTGAGTGTCTAATGAGGCCATCCCAAGTTTTCAGAATGAAAGGCTCTTTTCTCCTGTGTAGTGTCTTTGATATTCTTACGTTTCATCTCACATTGTCACCCACCAACATAGGCTCTGAGGGAGTTTGCAGCTTACATTTCTGTGTGCATTCATTTCTAAGTTGGAATCACTGATGTGTCAGACATCAGTAACACAGGGACAAACAAGACACAGGAACCCTGCTCACCAGGCCCACCTAGCTCACATCCAAGAGAGCCAACGTTATATGTACATAGCAATCGGAAGGTGTGTGCAGGGCATATCCCTGCCCTGGAAGCAGAGGGGAGACCAGAGGATTATGTGGAGAAGAGAGAATTCCAGGAGGGGAGTGCAGGGTGGAACTGGGCAGAATGTGATGTAGCTGAGAGGTTATGGCACCTGGAGGTGTCAGTGTGGTAGTACTGCCAAGTGAGGGGGGATAGGCCAGACCACAGAGACCCTTGCTGCCTTATTCTGAGTGCTGTGGGAGTCATTTGTTGGAAGATATTAGGAGAGAAGTGACTTGGTCACTTCTTTTAAAGATGGTATATAGGCAATTCTGGTCAGCAACACAAGGCAGGAATCTCGAAAGGGGTGCTGAGCAGCCATCCATGTGAAAAAGGAAAGGTATAATCTTGAGTTTGTTAGCAGTTGGTGTGGAAGAAGGATAAATTTGAGCCATCCACAGAAGGAGGTATTATTAATTTGGTGATGCTGAGTATGACCACCAATCTGAAATTGGCACTCAGCATCTCCCTATTATAATCCTTTAGTCTCTCCAAGAAGACTGTATCTTCTCATTCTCCTCAAACCTCCAGCATTCTTAGATGATGACCTTGCTTATTTCACTGAGAAAACAGAAGCACTAAGAACAGAACTTCTTATCCCACGACCACCAAATCTACCAGCCAATCCCTACTTCCTTAGAACAAAACTATTTACTTCTTTTAGGGATTTTTTCAGTGATTAATTTCATGTTCATCAATAAAGACCTTAAATAATGCTATTTCTTAATCTTGATTTTATTTTTTATTTTTTTTTCCGCCGCCGCCGCTCTTAATCTTGATTTTAGACATTATCTGTTGATTTCCCACAATGAAAGAGAACTTAGCTCTCCTAGACTATCCTCTCTGCAACATACTTTATGCATGCCTAAATATCCACATTTCCTCTTCTAGTCTTCCAAACAGCTTGACAAAATGTGGGCTGAAGTGTGCATTCGGAGTTCAGTATGACTATTAATACTGTTGGCCATTGAGCCCAGTATTGGTTTATGATTACACTTCCTTTAGTTATGTTAAAATTAATAAAAGGAAACCTCATTTAAAATGGAGTCAGGAGGCCAGTAGGGGGAGCTCTAGTGCTCTACCAACCGAAGACATCTCCGTAAGAGGGACATCTTGTCAGGATACTACTTTACTGTCCCAGCTGGAGGAAGGAAGGTTTCCTCCTGCCCAGGCCAGGCAATAGTCCGGCCAATGAGAGACTGCCACAGCTCAAGCAATGGGAGAAAGTTACAGCTCAGCTAATGAGAAGCCGCAACACTTTCGGCATCCAGTTTACTACAATTGATTTTCTGTTTACAATAGCCCTGCCCAACTCCCTCTTTTCCTCTATAAGGCCATGTTCTGGTTTGTTCCTTGGAGTTATGGTTTTGCCTTAGCTTGCTTGTCTTGCGTTGTGGTTCTCTGAAATTCCCAAATAAACCCATTTTTGCTGGCAAGATAACTGATGATTTTATTTTTAAGGTTAACCGGTCCAACTTTTCAGTTTTCCCTGGAGTTGGTTGCCTTGTTTACTTGTTTTTCTATGTTATCACTACTTCACCCAAAACTTTTTGTGCTAAGTGTAAAGTTCCTTCCAACACTGTGCTAGGCTCCACTTTCTTTTGGAGATGACCCACTGGGAAACACCCATTTTTCTGCCACAGTGTGGACATGTCCTGGATTCTGAGTCCTAGATTTTCCTCTTCCTTTGTTTGCTTTCTCATTTTGATGGAGCCCATATTCTAGCAGCCTTCTGAGCTTTCCTATCTTGTCTTTATATCTACCCTTAAATTTGATTTATCATTTGAATGAAAACAGAATTTTATTTATCTTTTATTTTGAGAGCGAGACGGAGCAAGTGAGGGACAGAAAGAGAGAGGGAGGGACAGAGAGAGAAGCGGGCCCATCTGGAGCAGGGCTCATGCTCACCTGGAGTGGGGCTTGAGCTCACAAACCCTGAGATCATGACGTGAGTCAGATGCTTGACAGAACCACCCAGGTGCCCTATTTTCTTTTATTATTTATTTTACCTTTGAGAGAGACTGAGGATCTGAAGCAGGACCCACAGGGGCTCTGTGCTGACAGCAGAGCCCGATGTGGTGCTCAAACCCATGAACTGTGAGATCATGACCTAAGCTAAGTCGGATGCTCAACTGACTGACCCTCCCAGGTGCCCCTTATCTTTTAATTTTAATTAATTTCTTTATTAGAAAAAACGCACACACAAGTAGGGGAGAAGGGCAGGGGACAGAATCCCAAGTAGGTTCCATGCTCAGCATGGGGCCTGATACAGGGCTCAATTCCACAACCCTGGGATCATGACCTGAGCTGAAATCAAGTCGGACACTTAACCGACTGAGCCACCCAGGCACCCCGGAAATAGAATTTTAGATTGGTAATCATTCTCCTGTTTTGGTTGTTACTGTTGCTGGAAGTTTTGCAAATCATCTGTTCCTAGTGTTCTTAAATTTCTCAAAAACATGCTTGATTGTGTTGGTCTTCCTCCTCTATTACCCTCCCAATTTGCTGTGCTGAGCATTAGTGGTGCATTCCCCCCCCCCCCCCCCCCCGTAGTTATTGCTGTGTAACAGACTACTCCAAACATATGTGGTAGCAAATGTGGGAAGGATTCAGCTGGGCAGCTTTCTCTAGGGATTGCTCACACAGTTGCAGTCAGTCACTTGAAGGCTTGATTAGACTGGATGTCCAAGACAAGTTCACTCACATGGTTGGCAGGGGGCTCAGCTGGGCCTTTCAACCTGAGTGGCTAATATGTGACTTCACTATGTGGCCATGGCAAGGTTGCCCAGGGTAGTCAGACTTCTTACATGGAATCTCAGGGGTCCAAGTACAAGTGCTCCAGTGAGCAAAATGCAACCCCAGCTTTGGAACTCGTGCAGGATAACTTTCACAGCAAGGTATTACAAGTGTTTGGTTACAGATTCAAGGGATGGGATGTAGATCCCACTTCTCATTGGGACGAGTGTTAAGACCGTATTGTACAAGAGCATGTGAGATGGGAGGTGTTGCAGGAATCTTTAGAAAACAATATGCCATGCTTTCTCAGCCTGGAAAATTATCCGCCTATGTTGGAATTTTTTGAAATTATTTAATATATTCTTTTCCTCCATTATTTCCCTTTGCAACTCCTAATATTCAGATGTTTGACCACCTGGATTGATCCTCTAATTTTTTCTCCTTTATTTTTTATATCCTTATTTTTTATCCCACTATCCTAAAATTTCCCTATTTTAAATTGCTATTCTAGGGACTTAAAATCTGATGCCATATTTTTTATTCCTGAGAGTCTTTTTCCTTAATGTTTCTTATTTAGAGAATCCTGTTCATTCGTTTATTCAGTATATACTTTCGGAATATTTACTATCTGCTAAGCATTATTCCAGGTGCTGGGGATATGACAAACGTCAGCCCTCACAGGGCTTATATTTTAATGGAGAGATAGGCAGTAAACAAGATAAATATGCAAACTGTTTGGTCTGCTAATCAGTGGGAAGCACTGAGGAAAATAGTGTAGGGAGGGAAAGAGCATCAGGTGGTTCTGGTTTCATGGGTGCAACATCCTACCTCTGTGAGGACATGTTTTTGTTCAAGTCCTCTTCCACACCTGGCATCCTCTCTGTTTCTCAAAATTCCCTTTTTTGGTGTGTTTTGTTGTCTTTCTTCATAGAGGCTTTCCTCAAATGTCTGGCTCACGTTGATGAGGGGCTCTAAGGAGCTTGTTGGAAGCTCTGTGTCAAGGGTTACAACCTGACAGCCGATTGGCTTCTCCACTTTAACAGTGGGTCCCAGCTGTCAATGTTTGCAGGTCTTTTTGGGGGGCCATTTGCTCCAGAGAAATCCTCTTCTTACTGCCTGAAGTCTTATGGCTGAATGGAAGGCGTAGGACCCGGCTCCTACACGAGTGTAAGACTTTCACTCAACATTCCCCTGTCCCCCCCACTTTCAGTAGACTTCAACTGTGTCTTTCCTGAGTTCACACCTGCTCTGACTCAACTGTTACAGGCTCCCACCCAGGTAGAGGAAGGGACCTATCATCATACTGCTTATTCAAAGGTCTTTCGATTTCTGCACCTTCCTTGGATTTGTTAGCAAAAATGGTCTCTTTCTTGATGGCTTCACTTCTACCTATGGGTTTCAGCTTTTTCTGGCTTGCTAGGTCAGTTATCACTTCTTACATCACAACTTCTACAATTGTGTTGATCTCTCTAGTTTGCTGGTAACTTCTCTCCCGTTCTTTCACTGTGAGTTTTTATCTTTTATTACTTTATGTAAATAGAGTTTGGATGGGAAATGGAAGTCAATGCCTGGGCTCAGTCTGACATGTTTAACTGGAAATTCCCCCCTTAAAAACAAAATAAAACTCTGCTGCCGGGCTCTTCTCTTCACATTTCCTAACATTGCTCTTATCAGTCACCAATAAGTTGTCTTGCAACGTTTAGAATCATCAATTCTCAGACCCCATTTTACAATTCCTCTAAAACCTTTATGCAACCATGTCTTTGCCTGGCTTCCCTGACTCCACATTACCCTGGTTTTTCTCCTGTTTTTCTGGCTACTCCTTCTCTTCTGAACTGGAAACTATTCCTGCCCCAGGACTCACCCAGAAAATCTTCTTTGGAACACTCACTTTCTAGTTGATCTTGTCCAATCTCCTATTCTCAAACATCACCTAAAAACAGGTAACTCCTAAATTCCTTTCTCTAGCCTTGTCCTCTCTCCTGAACACAAGTCTACTCTAGTGTGCTCACTTACACGTCTGATGAGCATCTGTCTTAACATGTTTCCAATCTAAGTTGAAATTTCCCCCAAAACCTTCTCTACTTTTGTAAACAACACCATCATATGCCCAGTTGTTCATGCCAAAAACTTTGGAGCCTTCTGTATCCAATTTATTAAATGAGTTGGAATTGGTAGGGTGTAAGTAGAGAGAAGTATTATTTTTTCTCATGACTGTCTCTAGAAAGTCTTACCTGTGAATTCTCAGATGGGTTTTTACACTTTTTTTCTTTCCAAGATATTTAAAAAAAATTGTTATTTTGCTCATAAAAATTCCAGTACAGTAAAATATCAAAACTCAAAGTGTGCTCCAACTGAAACTGCTTCTGTCCCTTGGCTTTGCCAGACTCAGGGTTTGAGATGTCCATACTGTAGGCTGGAGCCCTAATTCCCACTCTTTGTGTTTCCACGTGGAGGAACGTCAGTGGAGAAAAACTGTTTTCTACTCCCAGCGAAGTATGGATTGGTGAATTTGGGAGAATGGACAGGGTAAAGTATGCTCAGGCTCCTCTGAGTACACTTTGTGGGGTCCACAGGCTGGTGGTATCTTCTTACCTGCACTTGGTTGCATGGTGCTCGGTGAGGCAGCTCTGTGGCCTGGAGGCTGCAGCTGCCCATCTGGTCAGGGGTTGAGAGAGATGTTTGTCTGATTTAGGGGTGGGTCAGTATTCCCCTCTTGATTGCAGATCTAAGGCATGTCTTCCAAACTAGCTTTGTATATGTGGAAGGCTGGTATTTTAATATCATCCTACTTGTGTGTCATCTTCACTAGTTTCTGAACGACGACTGGAAGAGGCAAGTGTCCTTTACTGACCGTCTAAAACCCCAATACTCATTCCATTAAAGGGAAGGTGTGTGTGTTTCTTCTTTTCCAAGGAGCCCCTCCCCCACCGCCTTCCCTCTGGCTTTCGGTGGTTCACACGTGGGGCGGAGGGGGCGGCGCGGGACCGGAGGGATGTCAGGGCTTCTGTCCGCAGAGGACCAAATGCTGGGGCGGCCTGTGGGTTCTTGAGGGGTTGCCTCTGGGCCCTGTGGCTCTTGTCCCTCCGGGTCAGCACCGTCTCCTCCATCAGATGCCCTCCACTCTCCCCGCAGCCCAGGTTTCTGCTGTGCACCCCTGAGGGCCAGGCTGTCCCCACCCCAACTGTCCCTTTCAAGCTCGGTTACTCTGTGTCTCCACCTTTATCTCCCTTCCCTTTACTGTCAAGCCCTTTCACCTTTAAGTTATCCTGGGGACTCCCTGACTCGGGGCACCCCTGTGAGTAGCCGAGGCTGTCCCCGAGCGTCACCTGACGCCCCCGCTTGGCCCTCCCGGGCCCCTGGGCCCGGGGTGGGGGGTGGGGGGCGGTGGAGGGGGGGGCGGAGGCTCGCCTCACCAGGCCCATCCCCATCAGGGCAGCTCGGGGGCTCAGCCTCCCGGGGAGCCTCGCTCCTGTCAGCCTCCTCCGGGTCCCTACCGCCTCCCTCCTCCGCCGAGGAGGCTTCCCACCTCATCGCCTGAAGGCCCAACCTCGAGGCTTCCGTCTTCCCCTCAAGCACTCACCTCCAGCTAGCCGGCCTCTCCCTCAAGGGCAGGAGCTCTTCCCTGCCTGTGACCTCAGCCTGAGCCTCTCTCCCAGATCGCTCCCGCCAGTCCGCCCTCCTCGGGCGCACCGGGACCCTCCCCACGCGGCTCTAAGGCTCAGGCACTCCTCCTCACCCTCCGCGCAGCTCGCCACTTGGAGCTCGGGACCTGACTGCAGGCCCCGCCCCGCCTAGGCCACGCCCTCGTCGCGCTGGGGCGTCTGGCTCTCCACCACTGAGGCGGCCGGGCGCGCCCCGGGCCCACCCTCGCGGCGTTCTGATTGGCTGCACGGACATCGGCCCACCGCGCCCCACACGTCGCCCGAGGCGCGAGTCTATGTATCGAGCGCGCGCGGACCCGCGCCGGCGCGCGGGTGGGGAACATCGCGGCCGCCTTCATGACGGAGGGCACGTGAGTCTCTGCTTCCCGGGACCCCTGCGCGGCCCTAGCACGCCCGCTGGACGAGGCCGGGACCCCCGAGAAGGGAGGGAGCGGTCCGGAGCGCGGCCGAGGGGCCGCGGGGGCGGGGGCTTCGGGGAGAAATCCGGCGGCGGGGGCGTAGTGGCCCAGCTGGCGCACTGAGAGTTCTCATTTTGTGAGAAACGGAAAACGGTGGCCTGTCTGTGGGCTGCCGGAAGGGACGGCCGCGGCCTCCGGGCTCCGACTTGGGAAGAACGGGCAGGACGGCCTCTCACCGGAGCGCGACCATTTTCAGGTGTCTGCGTCGTAGAGGGGGCCCCTATCGCACCGAGCCCGCCACCGACCTCAGCCGCTGGCGCCTCCGAAATGAGAGGGGAAGGCAGACGTGGACGTATTTCCAGGAGGGGGAGGATCCTGGCCGCGGGCAGACCCGGCTGGAGGCGCACTCCCTGGGACTGGACCCGGTAGGTGCCCGCGCCGGGCGCCGCGGGCAGGTGGGCGGAAGCCGGTGCGCAGCCCCTGCCTTAGCGGGGAGCGCCGGGCCCGGCGGGGGTGGGGGTGGGGCGTGCGGACCAAGATGTCCCCTAAAGGTGGGCCGGGCTCCTCTGCTTCAGTCCCCTTAGCACCAAGTGACGCGGAGGAAACCGCTGTCCTTTTGAGAAACACGTTTTTGATCCAGGGAATTGCATGTGAGCGATTCGGCTGGTGGAAGGAGTGTGCAGCGCCGGGCGGTGGGGCTTCTCCCTGGGGCCCTGTCTGCCGCTGCCACCTGCCGTGCCGTTCGGTCCAGTCCCGTCCCGTTGGCGGCCCTTCCCGAGAGAGGCGGGGGGGGGGGGGGGGGGGGGGGGGGGGGCAGGCCCGGGGCAGCACTGCGCCCCTCCCGCGCGCCTGGACATCTGTCTTACTGATTTAAGACGTCCCGAGAAGTTATGAAGAAATTTGAAAATAGTGACTGGAAAGCAGGAGAACGTAGAACCTTCCTTTTGCCTCTTGAGGTGGCAGTGCTTTCGAAGAGTTGTAGACTTTTGATCCAAACAGTTGAAACTTGGAAAGTAATTTTGGCCTGGCTGTAGGTGCTGAGGGTTCCTCTGGCCTGGCCACAGACCCCTCATCTCTCCTCTCTTTTGTCTTCTGCAGACCGGTTACTTTAAGGACTTGCCCAAAGCCTGCACAGCCCATGAAGGGGCTCTGAATGGGATGACATTTTATGTGGGGCTGCAGGCTGAGGATGGGCACTGGGCAGGTGATTATGGCGGCCCACTCTTCCTCCTGCCAGGTAGGTGGGTGCTGCCCCAGCTTGTGGGTGAGGCCGTCCTGGGGTCCTGGTCGGGCTCGGTTCAGGCCCTTGGTGAATGCAGCGTGTGAATGAGTAAACAGGTGAAAACCCAGGAGCTTACTTGGAAGATGTCTCTGGAGGGTTGCCTTGTGCCTGTGTTGTCCTGGTGTTGGTGCTGGGGAATGGGAGTGCCATCCCCAGTGTTCACTGCCAGCCCAGTGTTCCCGTAAGGGAAGCAAGGGGTACTCTTGTGGGGACGGAGGAGGAGTGGCTCTTGAGTCCCAGTACAGAGCGGTAGGGACACTCCAAGGGGGAGGACCTAGCCTATGTAAAGGTGCTAGCTAGAGTGGGCAGGTGAAGGGTGGGACCTTTTGAATTTTTTTAAGTTTATTTTTAATCTCTACACCTAACGTGGGGCTCGAACTTACAACCCCTGGATCAGGAGTTGTGTGCTCTACCAACTGAGCCAGCCAGGTGCCCTGATGGGTGGGATCTTTAAGGCTTCTTTGGGCAGGTTGGGGGAGGCCAGACAGCTTGGGTGTGTGAACTTAACCTTGAAGGGCTGACTGAGGGAGCCAGGGCAGGGAAACTGCAGGTTCAGTTGGTTGAGTCCTAGGAAGATTGCACTTGGGCCTCCTGGGTACTGAACTGGTTTGGCTAGGTAAGGCCATTGTGTTCTGAGAGTGTTTCACTGAAGAAATACTTGGCCATGTAATGTGAGAAATCTGCTTTGAATTTATGTAGAAGAACTCTTTTCTCCTAGTGGGAGGAGCATTGGGAATCCATTGTGTTCTTGTCTCTCCTGGGCTGTACGTCATTAGATCTTCTTATCCAGGAACCCATGGGCATGTCCTTAGGGGCAAGTCAAGGGGCTTTTTCTTCCCTTGGCCCCACTAGGAGCCTGTTGGGACTATTCCAGAGGTTTTCGTAGGGAAGTAGTGGCACATGATCCCACTGGTCTGCTTTGATCCTGGGCAGAGTGACAGGACTTCACTGTCTCTCAGCGACCTCATCTGTGACATGAAGATGATGAGAAGCAGGTTAGGTCATACACGTACAAAACCAGGCATGCAGGGAGCTCTTGGTCCTGCGTTATTTTAGGCTTGCTGCTGCAGCTCTGGGCTCATCCAGCTGCGGCTTCTGCTCTGTGCAGGCTGTAGGTTGGGGCTTTTCCTGGGCTTCCCCTTTTTGGACTCTGGATAGACCTTCTTCCTCAGGTTGATGCTGTTCTGTTCAGAAGTACCATTCCAGCGTTCTTCCGTGGCTGGGTGAGCTTTGACTGGTCCTTCCTTTATCTGCTTTAATTTGGAAAATGCTCCTGGTTGGGGGGGGGTGGGGCGCGATTCTGTATAGACAGTTCCTGACTGAGTGTGGTTCATGTGGCATTGACTATTCCCAGGGGTCTTTATGGGGAGGCAATGACATGGCGCTGGCTTGCTGTGACCCTGGGTAAGGTGACAGGACTTCACTGTGCCTTGGCTGCCTCATATGTGATATGGGGAGTTGGATTCAGTCATACATATACATATATGCATCGCTGTGGTGAGCCCTGATTCTAGGGTCCAACCCCCTGGGTTCCCGCCCCAATCCCACCACTTGGGGCCCCTGCCTCAGTTTCCTTGCCTGTAAGATGAGGGAGACACTGGTTCTGTTTTTTGCCCACGTGTGTTTCTTTGTCTTGACAGCACTGTAACTGATGAAAAGAGATGGGCTTGATTTGGGATGACTTTTTTCTGTGAACCTCTGTAGCATCTCCAGACCTAGCTGTCCCTTCTTCCGGGCTGTGTCTGTGTGTGGCCATGTCTTCCAGGGCTTCTGATGCCTCTGATCTAGAGCCAGGCATGTATCTCATGGTGCATTTTGGCTAAGGCCTACCCTAAGACACCTCTCCCCTTGCAGGGCGCTACAGCATGTGACTGATGGAGCCAGTGCTGG
The DNA here is from genome assembly GCF_023721935.1 of Panthera uncia. Classification (NCBI taxonomy): domain Eukaryota; kingdom Metazoa; phylum Chordata; class Mammalia; order Carnivora; family Felidae; genus Panthera; species Panthera uncia. The sequence continues at coordinate 551,371 of NC_064810.1, forward strand.
GGGAGATAAGAGTGGGGTTGAAGATGGCCTGGGAGCACCATGTTGAGGAGGGCTAGGCTGGGTAATGTTTATTGTCCTTCTCCCACGTTTGCAAAGTGACATATGCTGGTAAAAAACGTATAGGGGCTCCTGGGTGGTTCAGTCAGTTGAGCATCTGACTCCTGATTTCAACTCAGGTCATGATCCAGGGTCGTGGGATCAAGCTCTGCATCCGGCTCTGCACTGAGGTTGGAGGCTGCTTAAGATTCTCTCTTCCTCTGCCCCTCTCCCCCTCTTGACACACTCTCTCTCTCTCTCTCTCTCTCTCAAAAAAAAAATTCCTACGTGTGGTTAAAAAAAAAACGTATAAAACAGAGAAACATAAGCAATAAATATTCTGTCCAGGGGTGACCCATTTGGTATTTCTTTTCCAGCAGGTATGGACAGTATTGCAGGACCCTGAACTTGGCTGGGTGGGCTCTGCATACCCTATGTAAGGAGTGTCCTGTGTTGTGGCTGCTCCCCGGGCCCTCACTCCCAAAGTCCCTCATGAGGCCAGGAGGAATAGCCTTCTCTGGCTTGTTTCCATGCAAAGGAGACCCAGCTCCCTGTTGGGTTGAGAGGAAAGGGGCCTAGGCTTGGCAGTACTGAGTGTTCCTCCTCCCAGTAAAGGAACATCCTTTCTGCCACACAGGTCTCTTGATCACATGCTATGTGGCGCAAATCCATCTGCCAGCCGGATATAAAGAAGAGATAGTGCGGTACCTGCGGTCAGTGCAGCTCCCTGATGGCGGCTGGGGCCTGTGAGTCATTTTGTTACTGCACACATGTGCTTACTTGTGCACACATGTTCATATGTAGGAGATAATACTTGTCAAGGGTGGGGTGACTAGCTCTGGACCTAGGTGGGCCGGGGGGGGAGAACCTGGGAGGAGGGAGATTGGCTGGATGCTGTGTGCTGAACTCTGGTTTCCCAAGGGTCTTACAATAGGTGGCTACTTGCTTTCTGGGCGTTGGTTTCATAGCTTATGTTGTACCTGGACTTTATGACTGGTTGAGAGGCTCTTGAGACCCACACCCCACAGAAAGCCACCTGGCTGTTATTGCTAAGGCAAAAGGAAATTGTTCTGGGCCCTGGGATGGCACCAGGTGGAACCAGGGGGGCCAGGTAACCCTCCCCAGGTCTCAGTGTGCCTTTCTGACACTTAGCACACTCTGGGAGCAGGGCCTTCCCCCAGGATGGTCAGCTGCCTGCCCACCTTGGTCATGGGCTCTGCTGCCCTTTGTTCTACACCCAGAGATGGGGTTCTTTCTGGTGGGCTGAATCCACACCACAGGGATTCTCCATTAGAATTCTTGAAGGACAGCCCAGCCTCTCTTCATCCCTTGACAGAGTTGTGGGCCTCAAGCTTAAGGCCTTGGCTCTCAGGCCTGCAGGTCCCAGGGCATCTTGGTGGATGTTGAAATCTCACTAGTGCCCTTGGACAGGCACAGGGTCTTGGCCTTACCTGCCATGTTGCCTCTGATGCTTGTTCTGTGTGCTGTAGTGACAAAGGAGCCTTAGTTGGATTTGCACCCTGGGACTGGTCATGTTGATTCAGGCATGGGAAGTAAGCCGAAGAGGCAGGCAAGTCCTGCACAGGCACTTTTGGAACTGTTCAATTATGGGAGGCACGTGAATTCTTACTGGAAAATTGCTGTTCTGTGTTTTATTATGTTGCCATGTTGTATCAGTGTAAGGTTTAGTATTTTTGATTTTCTGAGGAAATTTTGCTGAAAACCTTGCTTAATTCCTTACAAGTGATGAAACATGGCATTCTCTCACTCTGTCCTTTGCTCCCTTAGGCACATGGAGGACAAATCCACAGTGTTTGGGACTGCACTCAACTATGTATCTCTGAGAATTCTGGGTGTTGGCCCTGACGATCCTGACTTGGTACGAGCCCGGAACATTCTTCACAAGAAAGGTACCCCTGACACAGCGTGCACTGGGTTAAGGGTCCATATCACCTGGGCATAATGAGCTCTAGCAAATGAAAACTAGAAAGATCAGCCTCCATTTGAAATCCTGGGTGAAATATGTGAAAAGGGATCCATCAAAGCAGAAAGAGATGGACACATTCCAACCTCACTGGTATTGTTTCAAAAGGGAATTAAGAGGGGCGCCTGGGTGGCTCAGTCGGTTGAGCGTCCGACTTCGGCTCAGGTCATGATCTCATGGTCCGTGAGTTTCAGCCCCGCGTCGGGCTCTGTGCTGACAGCTCAGAGCCTGGAGCCTGTTTCAGATTCTTTGTCTCCCTCTCTCTCTGCCCCTCCCCCGTTCATGCTCTGTCTCTCTCTGTCTCATAAATAAACGTTAAAAAAAAAAAATTAAAAAAAAAAAGGGAATTAAGATAAGTACATAATCCCGTTTGTCTCACATAATGGCAAAGACTCAGCCAGTAGTCCGCCAGTGTGCTTCTGGCAGGGCTATACCTGGAGTGGCTTTTCTGGAGGCAGCTGGCTCTGCTTAGCCCAGTCACCCTCCCACACACCCCGTGGGGCTTCCAGCAGATGGCGCCTCTCCCTCCCCTCTGGACTCTGAAGGTGACAGATTATAGCTCTGGGGGGCGTCTTGGCTCCTGCTGCTCTACAGGTTGGGCAAGGTCTCTCCCATTTGTGTGTCACAGACGTTCCATGATCTGCCTGTCCTCCTCGCTCTCGGTGCTCACACAGAGGCCTCCCGTCAGTTCCTTGAGGCCCCTTCCTACCTTGGGCCCTGTATGTGTTACTTCCTCTGCCTAGAGCCTCCTGACCCACTCCCACCCTGCTGCCCGGGAACTTCTACTTAGCCTTCATCCAGCACTGTGTTTGTCACTTCTGTGGGAGCCCTTCCTGACCCACCAGGCTAGATTAAGCCTCTTGGTGGACATTCTAATAGATCCTGCGTTGTTCTTCACAGGTTTTGTTTGATGGTGAACTCGTCGTTAGCCTCAAGGCTGCTTTCTGGTTCCTTGCGTGGTGAAGGAGTTTCCTAGTAGCTTTGTGGGTGTTTGACTTTACACACCTGGGTTTGGGGTGAGGCCTTGTTGGGAAGCATGTCCTGGACAGTGTTTCTGTGCCTAGGCCTGGTGCTTCTGGAAGTGGCCCCTGTTTGGCGTCTTGAGTGTCTCTGAACGCCATGTTGGGGCATGGACATGTCTGCCAAGTAGGGAGTCCCAGATGAGGAACAGTTAGGTATGGTCCCCCAAAGAGAGAGAGCTGAGTGTATGCTCACTTCCCCTCATCACCTTCTCTAGGCCTGAGGCTGCTGCGTGCATCTGGGCCCCTCGCCTGCCCAGGTAGCTGCCTTCCTGCAGGTGGAGGCTATGAATGTCTCTCTTGGGGCTGGACACACTTATTCTGGGGAAACAGCTGGTTCCACTCAGCAACTGTGCTGTTGGGTGGTTCTGAGCAGCTCTGGAACCTGCTGCTCATCTGGGGTTGGAGGATCCTCAGCACTGTCTTCAGTTCATGTGAGAAGAGGCACACGTGATTTCTGAGGAGCTAATCTTCATAGTAAGAGGCAGATGATCTGGACCTTTTCTCTTTTGCAGGTGGTGCTGTGGCCATCCCCTCCTGGGGGAAGTTCTGGTTGGCTGTCCTGAATGTTTATAGCTGGGAAGGCCTCAACACTCTGTTCCCAGAGATGTGGTATGTTTGTCCTTCTGAGGTTGATGTGTAGCTGGGTTGCCAGTGCCTTGCTGAGTTGTGTGACGGGCCCTGGATCGCTTGCTGCCTGTTCCCCAGATGAAGAGGCGGTCCATTCTGTGAAGTGAGGCTGTTAGGCTCCTGGTGGAGGCCTGCTTGGCTGAATCCTGCAGACAGATGGAAGGGGTTCCCGGTTGGGCAGGACGGAAGGAGGTACCGTGGGGGTGGGCCATGTGGCAGGTGGATGGGGCCCTGCAGGGCTGGGAGAACCAGTGCTGTCCTGTGTCTTGTTATGGATGTTTTGAGCATCTGTAGAAGTGGAGACAAGAAGGCAGTAGGCCATGCAGCCCTTGCCAGCCTCAGCACTGGAGTGTGCTGTGCTGTTTGTTCTGTTCCCTTAGCTTTCTGCTGGTGAATGTGAAAGTTAATCCCAGACATCATACTTTATCTGTGAACACTTCAGTGTGTATCTTTAAAAGAGAGGAATTTCCATGTTACAACAGAACCACAATGCTTTTTAAATACTCCGTAAAATCGGGGCACCTGGGTGGCTCAGTAGGTTGATTATCTGACTCTTGATTTCAGCTCAAGTCGTGATCTCACTGTTCAATTTGTGAGATTGAGCCCCATGTCAGGCTCAGCGCTGATAGCACGGAGCCTACTTGGAATTCTTGCTCTCTCTCTCTCTCTCTCCCCTATCCCTGTCCCTCCCCTGCTCGTGGACATGCCCTTCTCCTCTTTCAAAATAAATAAATAAAAAAATATTTAGTCAAATCAACACTAATGTGATACTTCCAATCAATGATATTCACATTTTGTGAATATCTACTGAAAGCTATGGGCGTCTTCCCAGAGAACATTCACGTGTGTGTAGATCCCCCAGAGTCCCCGTCAGGAGGTGAGCCCCCTGCTAGAGCCCCTGCTGGCTCCTGGGAGCACACGAGTGATGTTGCAGCCCCCCAGAAAGCTATCAGGGAGGTTGGAGGGCTTCTGTGTTAGATGACTTTGGTAGAGGAGAGGCATTGGGTGAAAGATCCTGATGAAAGTGCTGAGGGCCAAGCCTTTGCAGCCTTGAGGGGCAGTGAGGAGGCAGTGGGAGGGGGTCTGTTACCCAAGGCCTACACTTGGGAGGAGTCCGGGAGGCATTCTGAGGCTATCCCAATGGTGCTCACTGGCTGCCTGCTGGCTGCACCCTGGACCCGCCTGGTGTGTAAGGAATGGGCAGAGTGCCAGGAGGGTGTGTGGGTGTCAGAGCACTCTTTGTTGTCTGTGCCCCTACATGGTGGATCTGGCAGTCAGTGATAGGCTGTGAGGGCACTGCCAGTCTTTCCTGGAGTGGTTTTGAAGGGGTGGGTAGAAGATGCAAGGAATGTGTGCAGGAGGGGGACCAGAGATCCTGGACCACCAGCTACAGAGAGATTGTAAAATACCTCCCTTTAAAGTGAGTAGGCAAGCCCTTGAGGGTGAGGGAAGTGGCCTGAGGACAGGGTTGGGAGAGCAGGAGCCTGCCCAGCTTGTGACTGGCATGCCCATGCCTCTCACACACGAGAATAGGAGGCTTGAAGGGAAAGCGTGGGGAAAATACTCTGGGTACCCACCTACGCGGGAAGCTGGTGGAACTGTGTATGCTGAGGTCAGGATAACTGGGCAAAAACGTGTTGGTGGTGATAACTCTCCAAGCCTCAGTCCTTGGGAAGATGTGCCAGTTCTAAAGGGTTTTAGGTAAACTTTTTATTTTGGAACAGTTTTCAATTTCCAAAGAAGTTGCAAAGATAGTCCAGAATGTTCCTGTAGACCCTTCACCCTGTTTCTGTTATTAACAATTTAGATTACTGTGGTACCTTTGTCCCAGCTGAACCCACAGACAGTCCTGAAAGTTTAAGAGTCAAGTCTCCTGGTTTTAGGATGTGCCCAGCTGAACTGAGAGGAGTGGTTGTCACTCCTGCAGACTGTGCTCCTTGGCACCCCATAGGAACGTGGCTGTGACATGCCGACTTGGGCTGAGCATAGCCGTCTACCCCGACTCCACCCTTGGAAGGGCCTGGGCTGTACTGGTGGTGATGGTGGGGCCAGATCTCCTGCTGACATGCCGTCTCCCCAGGCTGTTTCCTGACTGGGTGCCTGCACATCCCTCCACACTCTGGTGCCACTGCCGACAGGTCTACCTGCCCATGAGCTACTGCTACGCCATCCGGCTGAGCGCTAAGGAGGACCCACTGGTCCAGAGCCTCCGTCACGTAAGAATTCCTGGGCAGGGACCCCAGGTGTGGGGTTACCCTTGAGTCCCGACTGTACACGCCTGCTTGCCGGAGACCCTGCAGGGCTGAGTTCTGTGAAGTAGGGGTGAATCCTGCACCTCCCCATATCATAAGTGACTTCCCAAAAGGGCTTGCACGGTGGGATGGCCTCAGGGCACCTGTGAGCAGAGTCCTGGCCTGCGCTGTGTCTTGGGGAAGGAGGTACTGAGATGGGGCTAGGGGTGCAGATGTTCCTTGGGCATGCCCTTGGGAAGGGAGTGGGCAGAGGAGGGTGCTGAGGCGCTGCTGCCCCCCAGGAGCTCTACGTGGAGGACTATGCTAGCATCGACTGGCCGGCGCAGAGGAACAACGTGTGCCCTGATGATCTGTACACGCCGCACAGCTGGCTGCTCCGTGTGGTGTACGGTGGGTGCTTTCTGAGGGGCTGGTGGGCCTCCTACACCTAAAATGATGCTGACTCTCCTCCTCTTCCTCACCGCCTGTCGTTTGGGTCCTGTGGTGACCAGGGCTACCGTGTGCGCCACGTGTCCAGTAGGCCTGCCCTGTCTTCACCTCTGGAGCAAGCCTGTGGCTGGGGCTCCTGGACAAGAGGATTGGAGGCTGCAGGCCTGGAGGGCACGCTTGTTCCTTCCTTAGGGGAGAAGGGGCAGGACCCTGTGGGGCCCAGCTCAGACCCATCTTCCTGCGAGAACCCTGGTGGCTTGGGGGCCAGCATGGGGTGCCGCGTGTGGGTCATGTTCCCTTGATCACATGTCGTCTTGCTCACGTCTTCTGTGCTGAGCCCTGGGGTGGGAGCTGGGTCTTTGCCCCAGTCAGTGCTGAGATGCACCCAGGCTGGAGTTCCACTCGGGGGAGTGGACCCTGAACATGGCATCAGGGACAGGGCAGGGCGGCATACCAGGATGTCCAGGAGGGTCATGGGGAAGGCCCCAGGTGCTGCCCTGTGCTGACACCCTTGACTCCCCGCAGTGTTACTCAACCTGTACGAGGGCCACCACAGCACCAGCTTGCGGGAGCGGGCCATCCAGAAGCTATACGAGCACATCGTGGCCGATGACTGCTTCTCCAAGTACATTAGCATTGGCCCGGTCAGTGATCCCACTGCTGGGTGTCTGGGCCTGGGGTGGGCACCCAACTGCAGCCCATGTGGGGGGAGGAGCTGGGGCAGAAGGCCGTCTCGAGGCCAGTCTCTGGAGCTGGGAGTGGGGGTCTTCCTGGAGGTGATGTCTCCCATGAGAGCCTGGCAGAGAGGACTCCCATCTGTCCCCTGTGTCTTGCACTTAGTACTCCCTTCCCTTCCTGTCACCTGGTGAGTGTGTAGTGCTTCTCCTGGGGCTGCCTCTCAAGATCTCTCCGGCTGCTGGGAGGGATGCTTGGCCTCTCTTGAGTGTCTTCCCTAGAACTCATTTTCTGCCTTTGTCCTGTGGGGTTTGGAGTGCCGGGGCTCTCGGGTTCCAGTCCTGGTTCCTGCCGCGCTTGGTGACTCGGAGCTCTCTCCTCCGAGCCTCCAGGCTCCTGACCTGGCTTTGCGTCATGAGGCTGTGGAGCTTGACAGAGGCCGGGTGTGGACACGCATGCAAAGGCGGGTGTACCCCAGCCGGTGCAGGGTTGGGGGGCTGCCTTACGGCCGTGGGGTGACAGCTGCGGGGGACGTTGTTGTTTTGGGCCCCTGGTGGGCCGTGCCGCGGCCTCTCTGGGGAAGTCCGGTTGGTGTGGCATCCTGCAGCTCCGCTCTGCAGCCTGCTCCCCGGTGTTCTGTGGGACCTCTGACAGCCTGGTGGGTTGTCCTGCCTCGACGGAGCAGTGGAGCAGTGAGTCGTGTTCCCTTAGCAGCAGTGTGATTTTCATGGGCTTTCGGCTTAGCACTGAGTAAAGCATGGCTGACCTACATGAGAACAGCACTTAACTGCTTATGAGAAGCCAGAGTGGGAGGTTTGGGCCTTTAGAACGTTCTGTCCAGGGACGCCTGCCTGCCTCAGTCAGTTGAGCATCTAACTTCGGCTCAGGTCATGATCTCATGGTTCGTGAGTTTGAGCCCCGCATCGGGCTCTGTGCTGTCAGTGTGGAGCCTGCTTTGGATGCTCTGTCCCCTTCTCTCTCTGCCCTTCCCTGATGCTCGCGCATGCGCTTTCTCTCGCTCTCATTCTCAAAAATAAACATTAAAAAAATATATCAAGGGGCACCTGGGTGGGTCAGTCGGTTAAGTGTCTGACTTCGGCTCAGGTCATGATCTCGTGGTTCACAAGTTCGAGCCCCGCGTCGGGCTCTGTGCTGACAGCTCGGAGCCTGGAGCCTGCTTCCGATTCTGTGTCTCCCTCTCTCTCTGACCCTCCCCCCATTCATGCTCTGTCTCTCTCTGTCTCAAAAATAAATAAACGTTAAAAAAAAAAATTTAAAAAAAAAGTATCAAATCATTTTTAAAAAAAAACCAAAAAACCCAACATTCTGTCATGAGCAAGCAGTCCATGCCACACAGGTCTTGTCTCTCTGTCATCCTGTTCTGCGTCTCTGAGTTATTCAAGGCACACCCTGCATGCCCACGTGGGGGACCCCCAGCCCTCATGGTGGTTGTGCTTGCTCACCAGTTGCCTCGGCTCACGTTGTTTCTCACAGGACGCTCTGTCTTCTGTCTGTGCACGTGCCCCAGGCCGTTCCCATCTCCCTTTCTGGCGGCACAACTTGGCTTGGTCTCTGGCTCTCGGGGCCTGGTGAGCAGTGAGTTGCTTCGCTTAGAGTCGAAGGTCTTATCTGGCCCGGAGCGAGGCTGTGCTGGGGGCCCAGTGTTTGGGCTGTGGTCCTCATGCTTGGGAGCCACTACAGGTCTGGAGCAAGGTCCTGACTCAGCTGTGTCTCCTGCAGATCTCGAAAACCATCAACATGCTTGTGCGCTGGTACGTGGATGGGCCGGACTCCTCTGCCTTCCAGGAGCACATCTCCAGGATTCCTGATTACCTCTGGTGAGTGCAGCTGGAAGGGCCTGTGGCTGGTCAGCATCACACTTGGTCCCTGACGCACATGGCTGAGAGCCAAGGGCAGACGTGCGTGGGGGCCTCCCCAGCACAGTGGCAGGCGTGGAGATGACGTATGTGTATAGTGACATTTGGAACCAGGAATTTCAGGGGTTGTGTGGAAGATGGTGAGGGTTATCTCTGAGTTGAAAGATTTGTTATGTGGCAAGAACTTCTGGTGGTTTGGGAAGGTAGAGCTAGGAAGCCTGGGGGTGCATGGGGCAGGTTCTGGTGAATGTCAGAAAGGCCTCGCCGACAAGAGTAATGGGTCAGTCACTGATTGCAGTTGGGACCATGGTGGGTGGGTCTGCCAGGTGGGTCTGCTGCCAGCAGTGGGGTGAGCCGGGCTCTGGGTGGCCGCCTGACTTCAGCTCTTTGCCCTCTGCTTCCTGACCTGGGCTTTTCTTGTCCTCACAGGCTGGGTCTCGATGGCATGAAAATGCAGGTAAAAGCTATAAAGCCGTGGCCGTTTGCTTCCTTTTCAACCATTCCTGCTCTTTAGGTTTGTTAAGATTCAATAAGTCCTCACAGTGAGTTCTGGCAGCACGTGCTGAGCGGCCGCTGGTATCCCCAGTCCTGAGTCTGAGGGGACAGCCGGGGTGCTTCCTGGGCGTGTGCCGTGTGACAGCGATGCCGACAGGCCCCAAAGGCTGCGGGAAGGCTGAGAGTCTGCAACTCCCCTATGGGAGGTGGGCGTCAGGCAGGAAGGAGGGGAGCCTGTGCTTCATGCCCCCAGCCTTGTGTCCTCGCACCCCCGGCTGAGATGTGCTCCCCTGTGGCCCTTCTCTGTGTCCGCTGCTCTGTTTTTTGTGCCATTTATCGTAAATGGTGTTCTGCCACCACCTTCCTCCCTGGCTCATTTCCTGTGTGTGACCCTGGGGGTGGAGGTATCTGGTCACAGTGTGGCTAGGGCTGACCTGAGAGCGGTCAGCCTGGGAACTGTTGCCTCACCCTGTGGGAGTTTTGGTGACAATGTGTACTGTCACCCACCTGGCTAAGTGTGGAAACACAGAGCCTCTGGCAGTGTTCTTGGGTCAGATAGGCCACTGGCCCTTGGGACAGATATACATGGACCCAGCACTGCCCAGTACAGAGCTCGCCTCGGCGTCCTTGCCTTACTCCCAGCTCCCTGACTCTTACATGCCAAGTGGAGGCAGGTCACAAACCCCTGTGTGGGCTCTCCATCCCCTCTGACTCCTTGAGCACCCCAGCTTATTTGTTCTTGTAAAATCACACTGCTTTTGCCTTATGGGGTTGATGACAGTCCCTAGTTTGGTTTTGTGGCAGGTTTGTTGGCATCAGGGTTTGAGCCAGGTGACTGGTCCTTGAAGCCACTTTTGCCCAGTGGTCTTCTGGGTGCTTGCCCTTCCTTCCTGGATGACTGATTAGTTCCTAGGGCATCCCCCTTCTGGATCTGACTGGTTGTTTCCTCTGTGCCCTGTATTTCCTGAAACTGGCATTTAGACCCTCAGGCTTGATCCAGTTCAGGTTTCTTTTGGCCAGGAGGCTTTCCTGGTGGCAGGTGTCCTTCCTATATATTGTCCTGCAAGGCCATGGTTTTTGTTTTGGCAAGGCTCTGGCATTGCCATCCCTGTCCCTATCATCCAAGTGTCTGTCACTGTCTATCTTAGTATCACTGGGATTTGGCCACTGGCATTCTGGTGGGACCAGAGTGTTGACCAATGAACTAGGCTCCCAGGGTGGGATTTGAAGGGGGCCTTCCCAGCTCTGTTGAGGCTTCAGCCAGGCCCCACCACCTCCAGGTGTACTTAGAAGTGAGGGGGTGTTTTGGGTCATCATTGTGATTGGGGCAAAAGCCTGTTGTTGGGTATTGGGACAGTGGAGGTCACAGGCAGTGGTTGTCCAGATACTGGAAGTGCCCTGAGAGGGTTCTGTCCCAACTGGTGGCCTGGTGAAGGCAGGTGGAGCTGCCTGACTTTCATCTGCCTGCAGAGACGTCCCCTTTCTGGCCCTCAGGGTCATTGAGGGGTGCACAGAACATGGAGCCTAGGTCAGGAGTTGGCTAGGTTCCCACCACTTTGCAGGAGCTGTTGTGAGCCCCCAGACTCCTCCTCGGCCCTTGAGGTGCCCTCGATCCCCGAGGATCCTGGGCAGTGGTGGGTGGGTAGAGGGAGCTGCAGCTGCTGTTCTAAAAAAAAATTTTTTTAATAAATGTTTATTTTTGAGAGAGAGAGAGAGAGAGAGAGAGAGACAGAACATGAGTGGGGGAGGGGCAGAGAGAGATGGAGACACAGAATCTGAAGCAGGCTCCAGGCTCTGAGCTGTCAACACAGAGCCCGATGCAGGGCTCGAACTCACAAGCCACAAGATCATGACCTGAACCGAAGTCGGATGCTCAACTGACTGAGCCACCTAAGTGCCCGGCTGCAGCTGCTGTTCTAATGGCTTGTGCTTGCGTGCAGGGCACCAACGGCTCACAGGTGTGGGACACCTCATTTGCCATCCAGGCTCTGCTAGAGGTACGTGGCTCTGCCTCCTTGTTTTTTAGCCTCCCGTGGCTCCAATTGACTTTCCTGGGTGTCCACCCCTGCACCCAATGTGGACGTGGCACTTGCTGGCCCTGACTCTTTGTCCACCTGGACTCCGAGGCCTCTGGCGATGGTCTTGCTGAGGCAGTGATCTTGCCCAGAAGTTTTGGCGGTGATCTTGCCAGCTGGGAGGCTTTAGGAGTAGGGAGCGTATAAGGTCTGTTCCTGGGGAGACAGGGCAGGAAGCTTCTAGCAGGGAGAGTGGGCTCTAGGCTTTTCTCAACATTCAAATTGCTCATTATGGGTACCTCTGAGCACATGCTGGAGGGAAACCAGAATGTGTTTTTGTGCTGGTAGGATTGAGAGTGGTGACATTCTGGAGAACCTTGAAGAGTGGTCAGGGCCACGTGTGGTCTGCCTTAGATGGGGCAGGGATCCTCTGGACATGGGCTGGGCTGGGCTCCACTGGATGTGGTGTGGACTGTCTCTTTTGCCTACTTTATTTCTCTGTCACATCTCTCTGACTTGTCAGCAGAATCCAGAGCCTGAGACTCTGGTGAGTTTGCTCCTGTTTCCCAGTGGTGGCAAAACGTCACCAGGATTGTCTGGGAACCACTTCATCTGTGCAGGCTTGTGTCAGCGAGCAGCTTAGCCTCTGTTGTCTCTTCCAGGCGGGGGCACAGCACAGACCCGAGTTTTCGTCTTCCCTGCAGGAGGCACATGAGTTTCTCCGGATCTCACAGGTGAGGTCGGATCTGACCTGGGGGTGGTGGGGCTTCTGCACGCAGAGGTACCGCCTCCTCACCTCTGCCTTGACACCCTGGTCTGCCCTCTCTGGTGCCGCGTGGTGCCTTGGTCATGTTTCCCCAGCAGTGGATGGGGGTGGCAGGCCTTGGGCCACGGGGTGATGCTTTAAAGGGTGCCTTTGGCCCCGATGGTTGAGAGGGCAGTAGGCCAGTGGCTCTTGGTCCCTGTGTATTTTGCACCAGCCCCTACTGGCTCTGGTGTCTGCATCTGATGGTGACCTGGGCCTTCTCTGTTTTCTGCATGTGCCATGCGGATGCCGCCTAGGTGCTAGACAGCCCCCCTGACTACCAGAAGTACTACCGCCAGATGAGCAAGGTACCACGGCCATCCCTGTTTGCCCCAAGTCCTACGCCCTGCGCTCCAAAAGAGACCACCACAGTTAGCTATGCCTTGCTAGTTGAGAGGGCTCTTTCCTCGGTCTCCTGTGGCTTCCTGCTCTGATAGACACACGGTGTGGGGCTTCACCAACACACTCAAGGTTTCCCTGACTGGGGAGTTGTGTGGGTGAGTTAGTGAGCCGTGTGGGGCTTCCTCATGCTGCCACGACAAGTGTTTTGTGCACACACACACACACACACACCCACACACACACACACACCCACACCCACACCCACACACACACACACACACACACACCTGTGCCTCAGAGATGCTATTAGACAGCAGTACATGCAGATACCAGATACGCTGTCGGAATGTGGTTTAGGGTTCCTGCTCCTCTGAGGGAGCTGCAGAGGGTGGAGGGCAGCTCCTCTGGGCGTGTGGGAGTGTGGATGCAGTGCACACCTTCTCACAGCAGGTTGGGAGGCTGTTTACATGTGTGTGGTGTGGGGCTGCGGCTGCACCTTTATGGTGGCCAGGGCTCTGCCTGGGTGAGGGAGGTACCATCACCTCGGGTGGTCCTAAGATCAGGGTACGGGCTCGGCCCTCTGCCCTGGCCATGACTGGCCCCACACTTTCCAGGGTGGCTTCCCCTTCAGCACGCTGGATTGTGGCTGGATTGTTACTGACTGCACAGCTGAGGCCTTGAAGTCCATCCTTCTCCTGCAAGAACAGTGTCCCTTTGTCACCAAGCATGTCGCACGAGAGCAGATCTATGATGCTGTTGCTGTGGTAAGGCTGCTGGGCACGAGGGAGACCCGGCTGCCCCGCCGCCACCCCTCGGGTCCACTTCGTGCTGCATAGGAGCTGCACTTCCCGTGGCTTTTGTGTCCACAAATCCCCAGGGCCAGATTGAAAGCCCAGAGGGGCATGTCCTCTGACAGCATCTGTGTTTGGGAAGCCGTGAGCCCTGTGTTGGAGGCTTGCATATCTGGCTGCTCCCAGGGGCTGCCTTCGGGAAGGCTGGTATTCTCCACGGGTTATCTGCAGAAAGATGAGAACTTCTGTTTGTTTTTGTGTAAAACCCTTTCAGTACACCCACTCTGTGCGTGTTTTACAATGGAGAGCGTGTGGCTTGGCAGCACACATGTAACTTATAAATGGATAAGCAGGTGCATGTCAGGGTCCCAGATGGTCACTCGTAGAGCACCTGATTGATAAAGTTGTGGCCCACTCCTCTAGGCACTGAAGGTCTCAGTTTAATATGAGAACTGGTCCCCCATTCCCCATCCCTGCCCCTTTCGTCTTAGCCTTGGGTGTTTCTAGAATGGTCTGCCACAACCTGTGGGCTCTCCCGCCTGCTTAACCACACGAGTGAACTCTCAGGATGCCCTCTCTCTGGTTTTAGTTGCTGGACATGAGAAATCCTGATGGAGGGTTTGCCACCTATGAGACTAAGCGTGGGGGCTACTTGCTGGAGCTGTTGAACCCCTCGGAGGTCTTTGGTGAGTGGTTGGCCAGCCAGGTGGTACGCAGACCCAGGGGCCCTGCATGCCCTGAGATGGATTCGCCAACCAGAGCCCGGAGTTCCTCCCCCAGGGTGGGAGCAGTGCCAACAAAGGTGTTGGCAGATGACGGTGGATCCTTTAAGGAGCACTCCCTAAACACTGGAATGCTCTGTGCTCCTTGGCCTCTGAAGGTGGCCATAGTGCCTGTGGTTGTGAATGGAAAAGCTGTGGTTTTGTTTCTCGGAGGTTGGCAGAGGAGTCACCTGGCTTTCTGGCTCGAGCCTGGGCTGGCTCCTGCTCTGTTTTCCATCCTCCGTGGAGACCACCCTGTGTCCTGCGTGCTGTGCTCTTCATGGAGCTCAGGCACCTGGCAAGAGGGTGTCGGTAGGGACCCCCTAGCCCTGTGTCCTCCCTGCTGTGCGCGTGGTTCCGGTCTGTAAGGGCAGCTGCTTTACCTGAGTGCCTTCACCTGAGTTTCTCCTTGCAAACCTTGCAAATGCCCCTGTACCCTGCTTGCAGGTCTCTGTCTCGCTTCTGTAACTGTTAAATGTGGTCTAGTTGGGGTGGCTCTGCCCTGTACCCCTCTCCTTTCCCCTCCCACTGGCTTAGCTCTCCTGTAGCCAGATGGGCCTCCAGGTCACTGTGTATGTGCCGGCCACTCTCCCCCACCAGTGGCCGTGTCTCCTGGGCCAGTCACTGGGGTCTCTTGCCTTGTTCCTCTGGAGGACCTTCAGGCTCTGGATGTTCCATGTAGGTCTGCATGTTATGATCTTTGCATTCTTCATGGTGTGGTCTGAGCTGCCAAATTGGGCAACAAGGTGAAGCTGAGAGGCATCGATTCTTCCTTCCCTCTTCCAGGGGACATCATGATTGACTACACATATGTGGAATGCACCTCAGCTGTGATGCAGGCACTGAAACTTTTCCATGAGCGTTTCCCGGACCACAGGGCCAGGGAGATCCGGTAAGGGTGGTCTTGGCACAGGGATGTTTGGTCACTGAGCCACGGGTGTCATCAGCTCAGGAGCCGAGAGCTGAGATGCTGCCACACAGGACACAGAGCGTGTTGTTGCTGGGGTGGGTGGCTCACTGCAGGAAGGGGACTCTGTGGATTAAAACTCACTTAATAACAGAAGGGATTTCCAGTGTTCCTGAGTCTAGTTGTATGCCCTAAAGTACAGTTGACCCTTGAACTGAACAACTTTGGAGTTAGGGGTGCCAAACCCCTGTGCAGTTGTAAATCTGTGTGTAACTTAAAAAAAAAATTTTTTTTGGGGGGGGTGGAGGGCGCCTGGGTGGCTCAGTTGGTTAAGTGTCCGACTTTGGCTCAGGTCATGATCTCAGTGTTCGTGGATTCGAATCCCGTGTCAGCTCTGTGCTGACAGCTCAGAGCCTGGAGCCTACTTTGGATTCTGTGTCTCCCTCTGTCTCTGCCCCTTCCTGCTCACGCTCTGTCTCTGTCTCTCTAAAATTAGTAAATATTAAAAAAATTTGAAAAAGAAAATTTTTTTAATGTTTATTTTTGAGAGAGGCAGAGAGCAAGCAAGCAGGGGAGGGGCAGAGAGGGAGACACAGAATGAATCCAAGGCAGTCTCGAGGCTCCATGCTGTCAGCAACAGAGCCTGATGTGAGGCTCGAACTCACGACCCTGAAGATCATGACCTGAGCTGAATTTGGATGCTCAGTCGACTGATAGAACCACCCAGGCGCCCCATAAATTTGCATACAACTTTTGATTACCCAAAAACTTTACTCATAGTCTTGTGTTGACTAGAAACCTTACTGATAACATAAGTAGTTGATTAACATGTATTTTGTAGGTTATGTGTTATATATACTGTAATAAAGTAAGCTAAAGAAAAGAAAACATTAAAATAATAAGAGGAAATATATTTACAGTACAGTATGATATTTATCGAGAAAAATCTGCGTAAAAGTGGAATCCATGTTCTGAAGTCAGTTCTATATCAAATATGTGTATTGAGGGCTCAGAGTGGCAGAGCTGTAATGCAAAAATGAGTTACTTTTCACATCTCTTAATGAAGGTCAGAAAGATCTGTACCCCCAACTCCACCTGTGTCCCCATAAACGGTAGTTTTTAAATAAGCCTGTCCTGTTGACGTCTGACACATATGCAGAGAGGTGTACAGATCTCCTATGTGTGGTGCCTAATGAATTATCACCAAGTGGGCACATAGATGTAACCAGAAGCTGCCCTCCTGGTTCTCGGGCTGCTCTGATCCTGCAGTTGGGGAATCAGTCCCACAGCCAGACTCGTGGGTCTGGCTTCTTTCACTCGGCTTGGTGCTCGGTGAGGCCCAGGCTGGTGGTTGCGGAGCAGCAGCCCACCCTCTTTGCTGGCGGCATTTCTGTTTGGCGCAGATGCCACACTTTGTTTATCCATTGGTTTGTCTTGGATCCTTGGGAGCCTTTCAGTGGGTTCCTGTGAATTATCCCGCCGGGAACACTCTGTACTTGCCCAGGGTACCCCTTTCTTGAGGACACTTAGGAGTGGACTCTGTGCTGTGGGGTATGTTCATTCACTTTTGTAGATAACCCTTCATCCAGTGTGATCTCCTTGTTTCATGCTTCACAGCAAACCTGGTATAGACTCAAGTTTGGTCGTGGTGTGCTTTCTTTTTTGGATATCGCTGGATCTAGTTAGAAAAGTACTTTTGAAAGGATTTTTACCACTGTGGTTATAGAGAAACCAGTCTGCTCTTTCCCTTCAATGTCTTTGTCAGGCTCTCCCAAGAAGGTAACGCAGGACTTGTAAGAGGAGTTGGAAAGTATATTTTCTTTTTAGATTTTCTGGAAGAGTTTGTGAGGTTTGTGCTATATCTGAGTTCCCTCTGACGGAAAGGGTTAAATTTTTATTTACAGGTTCAGTTTCTTTACTTGTTATAGAACTGTACAGATTTCCTTTTGTTTGTGTTTCTATCAGTTTTGGGGATTTTCCTGTTTAGCTCCATTTTCTGTGGATCAGCACAGAGCTTGCCCACGGTGCTCAACAGCTCCCTTGCCACTGATAGCCTCATTTCCTTCCTGATGTTGGCACCTTGGACCTCTTCTCCACCAGCAGCTTATCAATCTCACCAGTCTTTTCACAGAAACCATCTTTAGTCTTTGATTCTGTCTAGCTATGTTTATGTTTTTGATGTTTGTTTTTGGTTTCACCAATTTTTGCTCTTTATTATTTTCTTTCTACTTTCTTTTTCTAACTTAGATGGATACTAAAATGATTTTCAGGCTTTTTAAATGTGCACTTAAGATACAGTAAGTCTTGGTGTATCATTCGGTTAAAATTATTTCTGTTGTGAGTTCTTCTCTGGCCAGGAGTTGTTCAGGAGTATGAGGCTTCATTTCCAAAAAAAATGGAGGATTTTCTAGTTGTGATTTGCTGGTTTTCTTCTGTCCTGACAGGTGGTACAGCTGCTGGGGGGTTGCTGTGTCTGTCTAGTCATGATATTGTCACCTCTGTCTCATCGTGATTTTGTCACCTGGGCCTGGGGGTCCACGAGCCATGCGCTGCGCTGAAGGGTGATCTCTGGTCCCTTCCTCCGGGTACAGCTTGTCCTCAGTGACACTCTCATGTAATTGACCTTTTTTAATGGATCATCTTTTTAGGAAGTATTCAAAAAAAAAAAAAAGTAAAGTGTGCCCTTTGGAGGAATCTTGGAGAATGCAGAAGCAAGCAGCTCATCATTGCTGGGAGGAATCTGTGAGGACTGTTTGATCTCCACGTTTCCATGGGTCCTATAGAGCAGGCTCAGTTGGTGCTGGCGAGGAGTCTGAGAGCAAGGGATGACTTTCCATGTCAGGAAGTCCCGTTCTCCTCCTGCAGGAGTTGTGATGGTTGTAGGCATTTCATTGTTTTAGTGGCCCAGTAGTGTCTTGGGTATTTCTAAATTTTCATTGTCATTTTTCAGCTTTTCCCCATTTTAACCTTAATTAGTGTCCTCTTGCTAAATCTTCATCCAGAACCATTATTTTCCCCTAGATCCACATGATTTTAGGGTCAGCCTGTGTGGGGAGATCCCCCCCTCCTCCACCCTTGCCCTTTCCTGGTAGTGTTGTCCTGGTCCCAGTCACTTCCCCTGTCGGCCTGGACTCCCCGACCCAAGGGGAATAGTGGGATGGGTGGGGGCAACAGTTCGGGAAGCACAGAGTGACTGTTGTTAACTGTGTTAAAGCTCTAGACCATTTTTATCTCTTGCCAGTTTGAACAGAAGCATTTAAATAAATGTATTAATTTATTATATTAAAATTTTAAATTTATCTGGGGGAGTTTTAGAGATATAGTTTGAGGTAGCCAGGTACTGTGACGCTACACATATGGAACATTCCATTTTTACTACCTTGACTTGAAATTCTCTTAATTTCAAGCTTACAGGAAAATTATACTAGTAGTACAAAGCTTTCCTCTTTATCTTTTACCAAGATGCTTCAGCTGTTAACATTTCACATTTGCTTCATTGTGTTCCTTCAACGTATATTTTTTCCAAAATCATTTTAGGGTAAATTGCAAATGCGATGTGCCTTAATCCCTAAAATCTTTAGCATTTCTTTAAAAAAAATTTTTTTTAAGTTTATTTATTTTTGAGAGAAGGAGAGAGAGAGTGGGGGAGGGGCGCAGAGAGAGAGAGAGAGAGAGAATCCCAAGCAGGGTGAAGAGCAAGACGTGGGGCTTGATCTCAGAACTGTGAGATCATGACTTGAATCACAATCAAGAGTCAGATGCTTAACCGACTGAGGCACCCAGATGCCCCAATGCTTTAGCCTTTCTTAACAAGGATATTCTCTTATGGAAATACAAGTCACAGTATTAACACTATATAATATTAATGTCGATATAATCCTATTGTTTAATCTACAGAATTCATTTAAATTGCCCAAGTTGCTTTTATAGCAAAATCTTCCCTCATGATTTAACCCAGGGTCACTGAACTGAGCTGCCAGCTGTTAGTCTCCCCCTGGAACAATCCTTTAGTGTCTCCTTGGGGTTGACGACTGACATTTTTAAGGCTCGTGACAAGTTTTTATAGAATATCCTCAACATGTGTTTTTCTGGTGTTTCCCCATGATTAGATTCAGGTTATGAAATTACGCATTTATGTCAGGAAGATTACAAAAGTGATGGGGACTTCTTAGTGCATGCCACCAGGATGCGCACGTCAACATGGACCCTGTGATTAAGGTGATGACCACTTGTTTTCTCCACTGTGAAGTTACTGTTTTTTTCTTGTGGGAGAAAGTGTTAGATTATGTAAGTGACCTGTTTCTCATCGAACTTCTACCTGTTAGTTTTATCATCTGATGATGATTTTTGCCTGAATCATTATTTATATGATGGCTACAAAACTGTCATTTTTTCCATATGTGTTAGTTGGTGTTCTACTGTTTGCTTTTCCCCTGTTTGTTTATTAACGTGGAGTCATGGGTTCTTATGCTGTTGACTTTTTCTTTTTTTTATTGTGTTAAAATATACCTAATGTGAAATTTATCACCTTAATCATTTTTATTTTTGTCTTTTTTAAATTATTTTTTTAATGTTTATTTATTTTTGAAGGAGAGAAGACAGAGCCCAAGAAGGGAAGGGACAGAAAGAGAGGGAGACACAGAATCTGAAGCAAGCTTCAGGCTCCGAGCTGTCAGCACAGAGGCTGATGTGGGGCTCAAACTCACAAACCGTGAGATCATGACCTGAGCCAAAGTCAGACACTCAACTGACTGAGCCACCCAGGCGCCCCTTAAATTATTTTTTTAATGTTTATTTTTGAGAGAGAGAGAGAGAGACAGAGTGCGAGTGGGGGAGGGGCAGAGAGGGAAACACAGAATCCAAGGCAGGCTTCAGGCTCCGAGCTGTCAGCACAGAGACTGATGTGGGGCTTGAACTCATGAACCACGAGTTCATGACCCGAGCCAAAGTCAACACTTGACCATCTGAGCCACCCAGGTGCCCCTGTACCTGTTAGCTTTATTTCCTCATCTCTGCTGCCCCCATTCCCTGGCAGTCCACATTCTGTTTTCTGTCTTTTCTTACCTCATGTAAGTGGAATCCTGTAATATATTTTTGTGACTGGGTCTGGGTTAGCCTAGTTGATTTAATAGAGTATATTAGTTGATTTTTGAATGTGGAATCAGCTTTATGTACCTGGGATATCGTTTGTGGTATATAATTCTTTCATGTTCTTGTATTTGATTTGCTAATACTCTTGAGGATTTTTGTGTCTGTGCTGCTGGGAGATAATGTTCTATAGTTTCCCTTTCTTGTGATGTCTTCGCTTTTGGTATTCAGGTGATGCTGTCCTCATAGAATGAATCAGGCAGTGTTCCCTCTGTGTCTGTTCTCTGGAGAACACTGTAGACACTTTGTATAATTCTTTCCTTAAATGTTTAGTAGAAATCACCAGTGAATCCATCTGGGCAACTCTTTATATTCTAATTAATTTTGGCTTCTTTTGAGTCTTCTCCCTAGACCGTCCTATCACTTGCAAATGATATATTTTTCTTTGTCTTACTGCCTTGGCTAAGCCTGCATAGCAGAAGTGGCAGTAAGTGGCATCTTTGTAGTATTTCCTGATGTTAAAGGGGACTGCTTCCAATATTTCTCCATTTAGAATGATTTTTGCTGTAGGTTTTTGTTAATTACCCCTTTTCAGGTTAACAAAGTTCTTTTTTTGTAATTAAAAAAATTTTTTTTTATGTTTATTTTTGAGAGAGAGACTGACTTCAAGCAGAGGAGAGGCAGAGAGAGGGGGAGACATAGAATCCAAAGCAGGCTTCAGGCTCTGAGCTGTCAACACAGGCCGACGTGGGGCTTGAACTCACAAACCGTGAGATCATGACCTGAGCCAAAGTCGGATGCTTAACTGACTGAGCTACCCAGGTGTCCCTTTTGATTTGTTTTTAAAATGTTTGTTTTTGGGGCAGAGAGAGAGAGAGAGAGAGAGAGCATGAGCGCAAGCGGGGGAGGGGCAGAGAGCGAGGAGACACAGAATCCAAAGCAGGTTCTAGGCTCTGAGCTGTGATCACAGAGCCCGATGTGAGGCTCCAACTCATGAACCATGAGATAATGACCTGAGCTGAAGTGCAGTGCTTAACCAAGTGAGCTACCCAGGTGCTCCTGACAAAGTTCTTTTTTTTTTTTTTTTTTTTTAATTTTTTTTAACGTTTATTCATTTTTGAGACATAGAGAGACAGAGCATGAGTGGGAGAAGGTCAGAGAGAGAGGGAGACACAGAATCTGAAACAGGCTCCAGGCTCTGAGCTGTTAGCACAGAGCCCGACGCGGGGCTCGAACTCATGGACCGCGAGATCATGACCTGACCCGAAGTCGGACGCCCAACCGACTGAGCCACCCAGGCGCCCCGACAAAGTTCTTTTTAATGCTACTTTGTTAAGTTGTTTTTTCCCTCTGTTGTGAATGGGTGTTATATTTTAGGAAATAATTTTTCTATCTCTGTAAGGATGATAAACATAATCTCTTTTATATGTTAATGTCATAGATGATTACTATAGATCTTTCTAGTGTTAAAACCCCTCTGTTTCTGGAGGGGTTTTATGCCAACTTAGTATTGCATATATCCAACTTAGTATTGGCATATATCTATGCTGTATTCAGTTTCTTAATATTTAGATTTGAATTTTGCATCTGTTCATTAATCAATAGCCTGAAAATTGTGCTTTGCTACATCACTTTTATATGGTCTGTTGGATTTGCAGAATAACAAGGGGTGTTCCTTCCTCCTGTGTTTCCTGAAAGAGTTTGTGTAACATTAGAATGATCATTGTTGGTGAGTTAGTAGAACTTACCTTTTAAACTTTTAGGCCTGGACTTCTTTTTCTGGGCAAAGTGACTCCTGTCTTTAGTAGTTGTAGAACCATCCAGGCTCCCTCTCTGCTTGAGGTGGTTTTGAGAAGCTACTTTTCCAGTAGTTTGTGCGTTCTGAGTTTTCCCATATGCTGCCGAAAGTTTTCTTATTTTCTCTTAACCTTTTAGTTTCCACTATACTTGTGGTCACATCACTCTTTGGTTGCTAGTATTATTTATTTGTGCCTTCATCCTTTGTTATCTCTTGCTGAGTCACAACATTACTAAGACTTGGTGGCTTCAAACAGCACATGTCTGTTGCCTCACAGTTTCTGTGGGTTGGGAACCTAGGCACAGCCTAACCAGGTGCTCTGCTGCAGGTTCCATGGGGTTGCAGCTAGTATGCCGGCCAGGACTGGGATCTCATCTGAGCAGCGGCTAAGGGAGGGTCTTGTGGCATTCATGTAGTTGCTGGCAGGTTTCCATTCCTTGCAAAATGTCAGCCTCAGGGTCTCATTTCTTCTCTGACTGTTGTCTGGAGCCACCCTCAGTTTCTTGCCATCTGGGCACCTCTGTGGTGTCTCATGAAGCTGGGAAGGGCCAGGGAGTCTGCTTGCGAGACAGAAGCTAGACTTCCCTGTGCCCGAGTCACGGAAGTGATGTCCCATCAGCTTTGCTGCAATTTGTTGTTTGGAAACAAGTCTTAGGTGCTGCCCACGCCCAAGGGATGGGATGACATGGGTGTGGGTACCTGTTGGTGAAGGTCACAGGGGTCACCTTGGAGGGTGTATTTGTATCTTCACTCTGGCCTTTTCAGGGAACCAGTTATTCTCCTAAAGTACCAGTTAGACTTAGGATGGATCTCTGCCCTCAAAATCTATTATTTTCTAATTTTTCATTTCTTTTTAAAATTTCATTCTGTATATTTACTGAAACTCGTGTCAGTGACATTATTGCGGTGAAACAGAGTTTGTCTGTATCTGTAGCTGCTTGTAATACGGGTTCATTGCTGACATTTTACTTCCCTCCTGCATTTCTTTTCACTGTCAGTTTGCTTCTCCCTCCTCTGCCCTCTCATCCCTTCTTCTCTGACCTTTGCATTTCTTCTCTCAACTGTTGGCTTATTTTTACCTATTTTTGTAAGGGAGACCTTGCTCATTCTTCTGAGGCCGTGGGACGGGTGAACTCAGGGTGGGTGGATTGCTCTGTTGGTTAGCCATCCTTCTGTGTTCCAGGGAGACGCTTGAGCAGGGCCTGGAGTTCTGTCGGCAGAAGCAGCGGGCTGACGGCTCCTGGGAAGGGTAAGTGAGCTCCCGGTTGTGCGCGTGGGATGGGAGGGCTCTGCTCTTCTGTGCTCCTGTGATGCTCAGTCGTGTGCTCCGGGAGTGAGCTGCCAGCAACAGATTTCTGGTGGGCCTTGTTCAGTTTTGAACACTTGGCCTCACCCTGGCGGTGCTTGCTCAGCTCACTGTTAAAGCGGTTTGGCCAAGTGTGTTGGAAGGGCTCGGTGGCCTGGTGCCTGGTTTGTTGTGTCTGTGATTACTCCTTCCTCTGGGTGTGCATCAGTTCTTACACTGCTTTGTGGCGGCAGCAGCTGGAGCCATCTTGTGAGGGCTGGGGGTGGCAGGTGTGTTTTTCTTGGCCTGACAGCCTGGGGGCACTAGTCAGTTGCTTGCTGAAGGCTATGTGGATGGGTTTCTTGCAAATCACCCCAGTTTCCTTGATTCCGTGATGGAGGGTGTTCCCAAAGTCCGGCAGAATTCCTGTTGTTTTACACACCCTTCTGAATGAGACTGCAAGGCTGAGGTCCTCCTCTGTCTCCCCTCCAGCTCCTGGGGAGTTTGCTTCACCTACGGCACCTGGTTTGGGCTGGAAGCTTTCGCCTGCATGGGGCAGACTTACAGCAGCGGGTGAGTATGGGCATTTGTCCCTGCTGGAGTGAGGCTCTTTTCAGCAGGACATTCTGTTGGGGGTGTCTTTTCCTTTGAAATATTTTGTATTTTTCTAAGCTCATGAGCCAACAGCACCCTTTCTAGTAAAGACACTGCTCTGGGAAGTTTCTGGCTTGTGTGTGGAGGGGCACCTTGGGCTTGCGTGGCCCCCACGCCCAGTGGGATACCCTCTGGGCTGGGCTGAGAGAAGGGAGGCGGCTCAGATCTGAGCTGTCTCCAGCCACCTCACCCAGCTCTGTTTTGTGGTGTTTCGGGGTGGTCATACCTGTGCGGCATCTGCAGCCAGAGAGCTTTTCAGTTTATCTTCCCAGCCTACCTAGGAGGCAGGTGTCTCTGTGCCCTTCACTTCACATAGTGGGTGGGACTGGGGTGCAGACTGCCTCCCTCCCCCCCACCATTCTCCTCCCCTTACCCCTGGGGAGGCCTGGCCAGTGGGCCATCGGGCCTGGGACCTCCCTGGAGTGACAGCATCTCCTGTCTTGCTGGTCTCTACAGGGCTGTGTGTGCGGCGGTCTCCCAGGCCTGTGACTTCCTGCTATCCCAGCAGATGGTGGATGGGGGCTGGGGGGAAGACTTTGAGTCCTGCGAGCAGCGGCGTTACATACAGAGTGCCACGTCCCAGATCCACAACACATCCTGGGCCTTGATGGGGCTCATGGCCGTCAGGTGGGGGCTGCGAGACCCATCCCCAAGTAGTGGGGTTGGGAGGAGTGGGGTGTGGGTGGCTGACCTGTGAGCAGGCGTGGGAGGAGGTGAGGCCTGCAGGGCGAGGGCATATGTTTGGCCAAACACGGGGCTTCCTGCAGAGAGGCTTGCCTTTTAGAAGACCACCCAAAGTGACAAGGGAGACAAGAGGCCTGTGTCAACAGCGTAGGGTGAGGCAAGTCACTGCAGTTGCTGTCTTTGGGCCCTCCTGCCTCCATGTGTGTGTGTAAGCACAGACACATGCACGTGTGTGCACGTGTGCATATGTGCACACAGACATGCGTAGTGTCCCAGCCTGTGCGGTCTTGTTGGTTTTGAGGCCGTTTGGGGAATCTTCCTAAAACTCCCTCAAAATTAGGCCAGGTCAGTGTGAGCAGGAGCAGCAGTCTGTGGGGGGGGACCTCTAGGGAAGGGGGCTCAGGGACCAACCCCCAATCTGCCTACCACAGCCAAGCTCAGTCCTGCACCCTCAGTCCTGGGGTGTCATCCCTTTCCATGATGAGTGAAGATTAGCACATGTGGCGTGTGCGGCCCTCAGAGGGTCCTGAGGACCAGTGGGCCGGACAGCCATGAGGTTTCACCTCATTCTGTCCAAAAGAGCAGCGTCTTGTGGCAGGGCCCTGGGGCAGGTCTGGGGCAGGCGGGGCCATCAGCCAGCCACATGTGTGGGGCTGCCCACCTGGCCTGCTCACCTCCACATTGGCTGCCTTTTGCATTTTTCTGGGATTCTGGGTAGAAAACGTGCAGTGGTAGCCTGCAGCGTGCTAACTCTCGTGGTGGGTTCTGGTTCCTTGTGTGTGTCAGCGCCAGTTCAGTCACCACGCAGGATTTCCCATCTGCCTTGTGCCAGTAGCGCAAGGGTGCGGGTGCAGGTTGGGCTGTAGCCAGAGGCGCTTCCCCCAGAGAGTGGTGGCAGGTGCACTCAGTGCCTCCTCTTCCCCCCAGGCATCCCTGCATAGAGGCCCTGGAGAAGGGAGTCCGGTGTCTGCTTAGAAAACAGCTCCCCAATGGCGACTGGCCCCAGGTATGCTGAGGAGGTCTGAAGAGCTCGAGGCCCAGCACCGACCTCGATTTGCACGAATGTTTTCACAGCCCTACGCTGTCCCTGTGTCCCTGGTGACCTCCTCGCGGGCGGGGTCTCAGCTTTGGGGATTTGAGATTAGTGAACACCGCTGATGCTGATGAGAGCCTGTGGTGGAAGCAGGTCTACAATGAAGTCCTGGCTCGGAGGCAGGGCTGGTGGTACTGGGGCAGAGGACGCTGGATAGCCTCAGGCTCTGCCTCAGCATGGAGTGCAGGAGCACCTTCACCTGTCTCCTCTGATGTGGGGTCACGAGGTCACACGAGGCTGACCCCCTCCCTTGGATGAGTCCAGGGATGACAGCTGTGAGGGGCTGGTAACTCAGGCCAGAGGGTTTGCTGCAGGGCGAGGGGTCCAGAGCTAGGGTGGTAGCAGGGGGATGGCCTGCAGAGGTTCCCTCGGAAACCCCCCCACCTCTGGGAGCCTGACAGCTCTCTGGCTAGGGTCTCTGTTCAGGGAGCCCCTTAGCCACCTGCTAGAGCCTTTGTGTTTATTTCTCTGTGTTCTTTCAGGAGAACATCCCTGGCGTCTTCAACAAGTCGTGTGTCATCAACTATACCAGCTACAGGAACATCTTCCCCATCTGGGCCCTTGGCCGCTTCTCCCACCTGTACCCTGAGAGTGCCCTTGCTGGCCGCCCTTGAGGGTGCCTGGCAGGCAGGTGGGTGGTGGGCACCGTCATCTGGGAGGGCGGGGCAGGAAGGGGGCATCATCCCGGTGAGCTGCAGGATCCCCTGCCCAGGGGTCCAGTGCCCCTCACAAACCCCTTCCCCGGGGTGGGACCAGGCCTGGGGCAGGGGTGGGGCCGGTGGCTTTAGGCACTTGATTTTCAGGGTAGGTTTAGTTCTTAGAAGAGCTCGTGGAGCTCAGGTGAGGAAAGGAACAAGATGAGCCATGACCCTGGCACAGTGTGTTCTGCAGCACCTAGCCAGGGTGTGCGGCCTCGCTTTGGGGCTGGGAGGGCTTTCTCCACCAGTACTTCAGTTCTTGGGAGAGGGGAGTGCGGCCTCACCTCTTCCTGCCCGGTGCTGCCCAGGAGCCAGCCCGACTGGGCTTGCCGCTAGGCTGGCTCTTCCTGTTTCTTCTGTCTGTGGGGCTGAGGGACGTGATCTGTTCACCGTGGCGGCCCCGGGCTCGGCAAGGGACAGGGACCAGACTCGCCGAGTGTCTGTGGCTGTGCGGAGGGGAGTCAGATGTGGCTGCTGGCCGTGCCCTACACCCTAGGCTCACCCACGCTGCATTGTGGTCACCATTTGTGGGCGCCAGTATCCCTCTCTCCCGAGTTTGTAGCCTGCAGTGTCTCGTGCTGACAGGCTCAGGCAGGAGACTAAGTGTGACGAGGGACAAGTGCTCGTGAGTGGTTTAGTGGTTACCACCATGGGGCACCACGTGTGCCAGGCACAGCGGAGCAGTCAGCGCTGCTGGCTGGACGGGCCTGATGCTGTAGGGTGCCCTCTTGGCCGCCGCCAATGCTCGTGTCCTGGTTTGTGCTCTGAGAGGAAGTGAGGGCTGGAATTCCAGGGTGGTGCCTCTTAGGAGCTAAAC
Organism: Panthera uncia; assembly: GCF_023721935.1. Classification (NCBI taxonomy): domain Eukaryota; kingdom Metazoa; phylum Chordata; class Mammalia; order Carnivora; family Felidae; genus Panthera; species Panthera uncia. Next base: position 578,506 of record NC_064810.1, read on the forward strand.
CTTTCAATTCCCTTCTGGCTCTATGTCCGGTTTGGTGTGCATGGATTTGGGGCCCAGGATGGAAAAACCTGGGCTCTGGATTTGCCTTTGACCTATGAGGACAAGTGGGTCATGTGCTCAGGGCTTCCCTAGGAGTGTGGCTGTGAGGAGTCACCAAGGGCTTTGATGAGAATAAAATCCAGGCCTGGTGTTGCCCCTAGGGCCCTGCTCTGGTTGGCCACCCTAGTGCCTCTCTGCCTGTTCTTCTGTGCCACCTCCTGGATTGGTGGCCGCCCCTGACTGTGCTCCCTTGGCAGACCGTCCTCCCTCAGACAGCCAGATGTCTGAGTGTTCCTCTGCTCCTGCCATTCTCTGCCCAGATCCCTACAGGGCCATTGCTGAGACTTTGTACCATATGGCCTTGACCCTGCAGCTCTCTTGGCCTTGAGTGCCATCCCTGACTCTGCTTGGGGCTTGCCTGCTTTGGGCTTGAGCTGTTCCTTCACTAACTTCTCTTGCCCCAGGGTGGTGCTTCTGCTATGAGCCCTGCAGGGCTGGGTTTTGTGTACACGTAGATGGCCCCGTCGGCTCTACTGGCTGCCACACTGTGTGGCACGTAGTGGGTGTTCAGTGGATACCTGTTGACATCAGCACTTCTCCCCAGACATTTTTAAACTCGGGTTTATTTTGGCTGAAGGAACTGTTGGGATCCCTTTGAAATCACCGGGTTTGCTCTTGCACTTCTTTTCGTGGCCCCTGTTCTCCCCAGCTGGGGTAATAGCAACATAGGTGGTGATTGACCACAGTCTGCTCCTTGAAGTGGCTGCTGCCCCTGGTAGGCTCCCAGCCATGGCCAGATCATAGGGTTAATGAAACCTAAGAAATGAAAATCTACTTTTATACTGCAAATGTTGTCACTTCTGTGGGCAGCTACCTTAATAAATTGACATGTAATTCCCTTAGAAGCATGTCACACTTGTGTTTTGTCTCATCTTGGGAAGAGTCACAGATCTGGGGTTTTCAGAGACTCACTTGGATACCATGTTGGACACTGGGCCACCACCTCATCAGTTTCAGGGGATAAGAGTAACTGCTTAAAGATGAGCAGGTGCATGTTGTTTTGAATGGAAATTATGTGCTTCAGCCTAATTAAAAATCAAGTTCTCAACAAAACAGAACAGAAATAGACAGAATGGACTCATGAATATAGAACAAACTGGTGCTTGCCAGAGGGGAGAGGATGGGGGATGAGTGAAATAGGAGAAGGGGCATAAGAACACAAACTTCCAGTTATAAAATATGTAAGTCAAATGATAGAAAGTACAGCATGAAGCATATAGCTGATGATACGGCAGTCACATTGGGTGGTGACTGCACTTACTTTGGGGGTACTGAGCATGTACACAGTTGAATCAGTGTGGTGCACCTGAAACTAACACAACCTTGCGTGTCAGTTGTACTTGAGATTAAAAAAGAATCAGGCTCTCTTTCCTGGGAAAATCATCAAAGATGCTTGAATTCAAATTATTTTTGGTTATTGGGAGCAGATTCTGAGTATTTACTGGGAAGTTTTTGCTGGAGCCATATTAGATTTTCTGCATTCACCAGATGTAAACTTTAAACCTTTCCTTTGAGGAATTCTCTAACTATAGATCCTTAACTCACAGTGGAAATTCAACTCTAAGAAAATACTTTTCCTTACTGAACCTAATCAATATGCTACATATATTTAAATTTTATTTAGGCAATAAAATGTTATAAAAAGTAATGCTATTTACTGTTGCTTCTTTATCCTTTTCTTACCTCAGCAGTTATGCTAATTATAGGTTAATCGGTCAGCTTGATTTATCTTTGTCTCCATCTGCAATATAAATTTTTATTCACGATTCACTTTGTTTAAAAAGGAATTGAGGGTAGAAACAGAGGAAAGTCGATAGGACATGAGGCATGGGTCGGGTCAGATTGGTTTGTTCTTATGACCTCAGTTTTGGTGCTTAGCTTTCTAGGAGGTGGCTAGAGCTTACACACAATAGCCCCAGTAGTTGGGGAGATGCTGGTCTCACCGGTTGTGGATGGGTCACAGCTAGGGCATCTGCTCGCGGTGGGATCCCACCATAGTCACCCACATAGGTGGCAATGGAAGGAGGCTGAGGATGCTGCTCTGGAGAGCACCGGGCCACTCTGTGGTGTGAACTTCGTGCCTGGCGTTTTCACCTGGGATTTTGGGTGCTGTCTCAAAGACTCCCTGTCATCACTCAGGAGGATATAAGGGTGATATGGATAACTTAAGGTTACCTGTTTTCTTCAGTGAAAATGATTCACCCATTAGTTTCTCCATGATGACTACTGGTGGGTGATTTCCAACCTTCCTCTGGGGACAGTGATGGCCCAGGGAGTGTCTGAAACCCATGCTTGAGACAAGTGGAGAACAGCTAGTTTGCATGGCTTCAGGTGGCCTCAGATACCTTCCCCACAACCAGGCCTTTTGTGGGAATGAGACGCAGTGGGCTGGGAGACCCTGTGTCTTTGATGCCCTCTCTGGTTCTTGGGAGGGGGTAGAGAAGTGGGGACTATTCTTGGACCATCCAGGAACAGGTGAGCACTGAAACAGCCCATGGTGGCCAGAATACTTTAAAAAAAAAAAAAAAGAGCCAGTGACCTGTTGGATGATCTTGTGTGGTCCAACATGCATATGATTGGAGTCTCACAGAATGGGGTGGGAGGGAGGCAGAAAAACATCTGAGTAATCGTGGCTGAAATTTTTCCAGATACGGAATATATAAACCCATAGATCTGTGATGCTCAGCAGACACAGAACAATCACACAGATGAAATATGCCAAAACCAAAACCTCCTCCAGAGCACATCATGAGTTGATGAAAACCAGTGATGAATAAAGGCTTAAAAGCAATCAAAAACAGACATGTTATATACAGGTGAACAAAGGGAAGGACAGCTGACTTCTCATCAGGTAAAATGCAAACCAGAAGGCAGTGCTGCATGACATCTTTATAAAGTATTAAAAGGGAAAAACTGGTCAGCTTAAAATTCTCTATTCACAGAAAACGAAAGTGAAGGCAAAGTAGACCCTTTCCAGACAAACCAAAACTGAAGGAATATTCCAGCAGCCTTGCCCTACAAGAAACGTTGTTTGGGCCCAAGGATAGTGATAACCAGGTGGAAACTGATCTGCACCAAAGAATGAGGCCCAGAAATGTTACGTGTAGAAGGCTTTTTCCCCTTTGTTAAAAACAAGCATACAAACAAAACCTCTTTAAAATAGAATTAACTTTTCAAGGCAAAAACAAGAATGTGAACACGGACAAGAAATGTGCTGGAGGACAACAGCAGATGCTGCCGAGAGGGCTCCCCTTGTGTGTCAAGTGCTGCGTCCCCAAGTGACAGTATTTACCAGGACACAGATTGTTGTAAGTAAAAGGAACCTATTGTAAACCCAGAGTAAACCACTAAAAAAAAGAAAGGGGGTATAGCTAGAAAATTGATAAAGGGGACAAAATAATCCCAAAGGAGACAGGAAGAAAGAACAGACAGGACGATAGAAAATGTGATAAACCTAACTCTTGTGGACTGGATTGTGTCTCCCAACATTCATTTGGAAGAAAAGGACCTAAATTTGGATATGGGGCCTTTCAGAAGATAATAAGGTTAAATGAAGTCACAGGGTGGCTCTGATCTGATAGGACTGGTGTCCTAAGAAGAGATGAGGGGACACACAAGAACGACCACGTGAGGACAGAACTCTGCCCACACCTGATTCTCAGGTTTTGTGCTTTCAGAACTGTAAGAAAATAAATTTCTGTTGTTAAAGCCACCCAGTCTGCTGTTATGTAGCCCTAGAAAACTGCCGCACCAACCATTTAAGTAATTAAAAAAAAAAATTTTTTTTAATGTTTTTATTTATTTTTGAGACAATGCAAGAGACAGAGTGCAAGCGGCCGAGGGGCAGACAGAGGGAGACACAGAATCTGAAGCGGGCTCCAGGCTCCGAGCTGTCAGCCCAGAGCCCGACATGGGGCTTGAACTCACGAACTGTGAGATCATGACCTGAGCCGAAGTCAGACGCTTAACCGACTGAGCCACTCAGGCTCCCCAACCATTTAAGTAATTTTACTAATTGAAGGGCCAAGTGCTCTAGTTAAAAGCAGAAACTGTCACATTGAATGAAAAAGCATGACTCGTGTGTTGTCCGTGAGAAATTTTAAATGCAAAAATACAGGATAAAAGGACTAGTTTAGAAAACTATATGAAAAAACATTAATCATAAGGAAAAGTACTATATTAATATAAGGTAGGTTTCAGGAAAAGGAATGGTACTAGAAGCAAAGAGTCATTTAATAACAGTAATGCGTATGCCCTAATAACAGAGCTTCAGAATATGAAAAACAAAAATGGGCAGAGGGAGAGGGAATTCGATAAAGTGGGAGATTTCAACATTGTCTCAGCAGGAACAATCTTGAGTAGACAAAATCTTGAGCCAACTTGAAGTGATGGACATTTATGGAACACTTCACCTAACATTCTTTTTCAAGAGCTTATGAACCATCATTCACTAATACCACATGCAGGGTGAGGAAATTTGAAAGGATTGAAGCCATACAGTGTATTCTCCAACTGTAATGGAATGAAATTAAAAATCAGTGACAAAAAGAATACTTGGCAGGGGAGCTACCATTGCACTCCGAATGTGCTGACCCCTGCGATTTCCCCAAATGTAGGAAACTTGACTGCATAATTTGTGATGGGGGAAAAAAAGAGAAAATCCCAAATATCTGGAAATTAAGCAATATACTTCTAAATAACCAATGATCAATAAATGAAAGTACAAGGGAAATAAAATATTTCAAGCTAAGTGAAAAAAATGACATCAAAATTTGTGGGATGTATCTAAAGCAGTGGTCATAGAAATGGTTACAGGCTGAAATATTAACACTATATAAGGTTTCAAATCTGTGATTTAAATGTCCACCTTAAGAATTTTAAAACCAGGGGCACCTGGGTGGCTCAGTCGGTTAAGCGTCCGACTTTGGCTCAGGTCATGATCTCACAGTTCATGGGTTTGAGCCCTGCGTCAGACTCTGTCTTGACAGCTCAGAGCCTGGAGCATGCTTCAAGATTCTGTGTTTCCCTCTCTCTCTTCCCCTCCCCTGCTCATGCTCTCTCTCTCTCTCTCTCTCTCTCTCTCTCTCTCTCTCTCTGCCCCTCCCTGACTCACACTCTGTCTCTCTCTCTCTCTCAAAAATAAACATTAAAAAAATTAAAAAAAAATCTTAAAAACCAGAGTAAGTAGAAGGAAGGAAATACCAGATAAAAGAGCACAAGTCAAATGCTGTAGGAAACATAACAGAGGAGATCAGTGAAGTTGATGCTTGGAGAAACTTAACAAGCCTCTGGTCTGATCCAGAAAGAAAGGACACCTACAGCAGGCATTAAAAAGGTGCATTGCCACAGGTCCCGCAGACACCAGGCAGTGTCCAGCCTGGTTACCCCCAGGCCTACTGACCTGGCGTGGTCAGCTCCAGCTCACCGTGCTGCTGCCTCTCTGCATCCCACTGCTCGCGCTGCCTGGCTTGCTGATCCTCATGTCCTGCTGCACACACCTGCTGGCGCTGCTGGCTCCACGTTCACATTAGGTTTTCTGCTGTGGCCATGCGGTCTGTCCTCAGAGGCATGAGACCACAGAGTACAATAAGGGAATGTCGTGGGGTGCTCAGTGCCAGTGTTCCACAGCGCAGGCACGGAAAAATCCCCTGAAAGACACAGTTATTATATAGGTGTTCCTGAGAAGAAGTGGGAAATTTAAATCACCCTGTATCTATTTTAGAAATTAATTTGAAATTTAAAACTTTCCTAGAAGAAAGCTCTAGTCTCAGATGGCTTCCTGGTGAATTTTGTCAATCATTTAAGACAGAAATAACAATCTAACACAAATACCCAGACATTAGAGGAGGAGAGAACATTTTGCGACTCCTTTGAGAGGGTGTGACCTTGATAGAAAACCAGACCAAGACATTACTGGAAAAGGAAATACAGATCAATTTCCCCACACAAATACAGAAAATATTTAACAGACTACTAGCAAGTTGAACCCAGTGATAAAAGAATGATGCATCATGATCAGAAAATTGGCAGAGGGTGATGGTCCTGTGGCTGGAGGGGATATGATTTCCATAGGGTTTTCTAGGGGTCATAAGAAATGGCATTTTAAATGCCATGGTGTAAGGGGGGATGCTTTCATGTCCCAGGGCCTTGCTCTTAGGGGTTTCGAGGGGAGACATCCATCCTCCTTCCTGGGAGCTCCTGCACACCCTTGCTTAGTGGGCACTACCCATGTCCCCGCTGTCCTTGTCTGATGTGAGAGGCTGTGGGTCCAGACACTGGGCCTGTTTCAGGTTGCATGAGGTACGTTTGGGACTTAGAAATCCTCTTCCCCAGGGGTGCCTGGGTTAAGCATCCGGCTTTGGCTCATGATCTCATGGTTTGTGAGTTTGAGCCCTGCATCACACTCTGTGCTGACAGTTCAGAGCCTGGAGCCTGCTTTGGATTCTGTGTCTCCCTCTCTCTCTCTGCCCTTCTGCTACTCACGCTCTCTTTCTCTCAAAAATAAATAAGCATTTAAAAAAATTAAAAAAGAAAAAAAAATCTTTTCCACAAAACCCGACTCAAGGCTTTCTCTCCTTGAAGGAACCTTATGCTAACTTGGCAGTCTGGGGAAAATAATGGCTTTGTTCTACCTGTACCCTGAGTGCCCTTGATGTGGCATGGGGAACCCTGGGTGTTGGGGCTGAAGGATGGAGGATATGCTGGTTCCTTGTTTGGACTCTATCCCTTCCCAAGAGGATCAGGACATGACTGACCTCTCTGGTGCCTCAACGGCTGCCAAGAAGCACGACCAAGAACTCCAGAGCCAGGAAACAGTGCTGAGTGCATTTATTGCCCTCAGTAGTTAATTGGAAGAGCGGGTGTTGGGGTGGCTTTGTGGTGGTCCCACTACCCGAGGACCGAAATCTGCACCCTGGCAGGACTCCACAAGCACAGGTCTGTGTGTGATTGGTCCGGACAGCCCTTGTGCCCGGTCGGGGGGAGTCTTCAGTTAGGTCCAGTAACAGTCAGTGTTCCGGTCGCTCAGGGCTCACAGTCCAGCCCTTCTTACGAGGGAAGTGTGGTCAGCAGGCTGCCTGCAACTGCCAGCCCCTTCAGATCAGAGCCCTCCTGGAGTCCACGGGGCTTGTGGGCTGTTGGGGGCACCCAAGCTCCCCTCCCTCTGCCCCACTGCCCCTTTTTCTTAAAGTGTGTGTCCCAGGTGCTCACCCTAATACGTGTCTGCACACCAGACACCGGCCTCGGTTCTGGGGGATCCCGCTTACCCCCCAGAATGGGGAGCCACTCATGGGCAGAGACACCATGAGTCAGGCGGAGTAAAGGCAGAATCCCCCTGAGGTCTGCACATGCCACACGGTGTGGATGGCCCGATGCTCCCCTCAGCCCAGTGCTCTGGCTGTTGCTAGAAGGTGCCGGAACATTCCTCTCTTGAGCTGGCTGCCCTCCCCTCAAGACCCGTCCTCATTCCTCCTGTCCGTTCCCTGTGTTCTCGGCACTCACTCTTGGTGGGAGGTGTTGCTCTGTGGGCACCGGCCCAGGGGAGGTCTGTGGGTGCGGCGGGTGGGACGGGCGACGGCCGGGGTGGCACTGGCTCTTTAAGGGCGACATCACAAGGCTGCGGAAGGCCAGGCAGTGGTGGAACTCCAGGGCTGTTTCTGGAGCGTCTACGGCACCGGATTTCCACCTCCATGGGGCCGCAGGCCCATACGTGAGCACCTAAAGACGTGGCCATGGCCGAGGGGAGTGAGCTGATGAACAGGCTCATGAGTGAGAATGCAGACCTGAAGAAGCAGGTGCGCCTCATGAAGGAGAACCAGATGCTGAAGCGTCTGCTCAGCGAGAGCTGCCAGGAGCGCTTGGGCCTTGGGAGCCGGGACCTGCTCTTCCCCAAGGCACCCGCCTACCCCGAGGACAGCTCCCCTGGGAGCGCAGGTGAGGCTACAGGCAGGACAGCAGGGCCCAGCTGGCTGCTGGGGTCCAGGAGCCGTGGTGAGGCCGCTGTGCCCCGGCAGGGGCCTGGTTCGGTGATGCCGGTGGTCTCGGGCCCCTTCCCATCCCTCAGGTCTGAGTAAACCAAGACCCAGTTCCCCATTCTCCTGTGTGTCCTCGGGTAAGGCCCTCTGGGCCACGAAGCCTCATCTAGAAAATGGGGTGGGGGTTAGCCCCCCACCTCACTAGCTGCTACTCACCAGCCCCCTGCACAGAGCTCATGGATGCAAAGCTCCTTGGGCAAACATGTCCTTGGGGTCCTTCAGCCTCAAGGAGGACCTTGAAGAGGGAGCTTGGACAAGCAGAGGGTGGGGGTGGAGGATGGCAGAAAGAGGACAATGACGCCCCAAGGGGCAGCTGGAGAAAACCCTATCCCCACCAGTTCTGAATTCCCACCAGAGGCCAAGGCACATACTTGTCACCAGAAACTTGCTGAAGAGGGACTGACCTCCCAGGACTTGTCACCTGTGTGACATCCCACAGAGGGTCAGTGCTGCCTTCTTGGGCCACCAGGGATGCATTGTGCAGTGGCTGCAAAAGGCACTTGTCACCAAGCCTCATAGCTGCTGTGATTACTGCCAAGAATCAAACCCAGTGTGACTTCATTGTCCTTTGTCCTGAGAACTGGGTCAGGCTGGGGCCACCTCTGAGGGCTCAGAGCCACCCCTGTGTCAGTACTGGCAGGAATGCTGGGGCCCTCCCTCTCTCACCTTCGGACTCACAAGGGTCGGGCTGCTCCTGGAGAGACCCTGGTCAGGGCCTAGGTCAGGGCAGAGTCTCTGGGACCACAACCAGCACCCCTGCCTGTGGGTCACCCCTAGCAATCCCAGACTTTTGCCAGACACCAGTCTTAGCAGGAGCTCCAGTCCCCTGGGCCAGCCCAACACCACCAAGCCTTCCACACGGAGGCCTGGAGCCCTTGCTGCAGGGCGTGGGCCAATGTCAGCATGGCTGACCATCCTCAGGGAGGGGCCACCCCCATTCCCGGGGCTCTGGGACGCTGCCTTCGGCCTGGCTACAACCCTCAGCCTTCTTTGGGGACTGGAGTTTGGAACGACTCTTAACACAGCAGCAGACATTTGTGAACAGAAGGGAACTGCCACCAGCAATGGCTCATGTTTCCCATGGGCCCTTAACGTCTGCCTTCAACGCAGGGTGTGCTTTAAAAACCTGTTTTCTTCATTCAACAACAGGAGCTCCTGGCAAACTTATAAATACCCCAAGAGGATGTAACATACAAGGCCAAGCTCGTGCTCCTGGCCCTGCTCCCAAAGGAAGCCACTGTCAACATTTTCTTGGGTTTCTGTCTGAAATTTGTGGTGGATATTCATGTGCACATCAGGGGATCTTCTGGGTTCCCTTAAACACGGTTGAACTATTCTATACTTTGCCCCCTCCATCCACCTTACTTTTGTCACCTGGAGGTCCTCTTTTCTAGATCCAGGGCCTGCACTCCAGCGCTGGAGCGACTCTCGGGGTGGAGGGCAGGGGTTCCCCACAATAGCAGCCCGGCGCCAGGCCAGGCGGTGCCCTCCAGCCCCCTGCCACCTGCCATTGGGGTAACGGCCGGGAAATCCTTGGGTCAAAGGCCCTGTGCTGTTGAAATAGATGCTGCTGTGTCCTCTGCACCCTTCCAGTGCCCTCCTGACCCATAGGACCACGCACAGTGGCTAGGCTCGCACACCAGCCTCTTCCTCAGCTGCCTGTGTGCCCTGTGTGCTATGCTTGTTAGTTTGGTCTGTTTTCTGAGTCTACAACCGCACTGTGTGCAAATGATTTAAATGAGATCGACAGTGTGTGTACTTGTTAATTTTGCCTTTGTCTTTGCCCTTGGTATTCCCAGAACCCTGGCTCTGGTGGCAGTTGGGCCTGGGGGTGGAGGGGCATGCAGGCTAGGTGCTGGGAGGACCCTTCTAGTCCTTCTTTTTAAAGAACAAGAAAAATTGAGAAACAGCTTGTTTTGTTCAGTTTCCATGACCTTGTTTGGCCTTGGTAGGGTGCCCTCAGCTCCTGCCCTTGGCCTGCTCCATCGGGAGGCCCGGGCTCCTGTTGTCTGTCCTGGTGTTTGCTAGGATGGGTCTTTGCTCAGGATCTGGGGACTCTGTTCCTACCTGGATCTGGGCTTTGGTCTTCTTTCTGTGGGATTTCTGTTTGGGGATTTGATACCAGACTTGTGACCAGTTATAATCTCAATCAAGAAGCATCTTTTAATTTTTTTCAGTGTTCCAACCTTATTTATGTAATATAGGGATTAAGAATCATTTGGAGCCTGAAAGAATTTACCACTAGGCCCCCAGGCCTGCAGCCCTCAGAGCATAATTGTTTTATAACTTCTAGATTTTTCTTCTTTGCTTACTGGTCCATTTAGTTTTTCTACTTCTTACTGAGTCATTTAAAAATAATTTCCCGGGGTGCCTGGGTGGCTTGGTTGGTTAAGCGTCCGACTTCGGCTCAGGTAATGATCTCACGGTCCATGAGTTCGAGTCCCGCGTTGGGCTCTGTGCTGACAGCTCAGAGCCTGGAGCCTGTTTCAAATTCTGTGTCTCCCTCTCTCTCTGCTCCTCCCCTGTTCATGCTCTGTCTCTCTCTGTCTCAAAAATAAATAAAAACGTCAAAAAAAAAATTAAAAAAAAAATAAAAATAATTTCCCGCAAGAGTTCTCCTGTTACTGAAATCTTAGTGACGATGCAGTTGTGTATAATGGTTGCTTGTAACTCACCCCTCTTCCTGGTCTTTCTTATGTTGCTTTTCTCATTTCCAATTTTATTTCTTCATGTTTTCTGTTTCCCTAAGGTAGTTTTCCACAGTTTCATGGTCTTGTAGACTTTCACAGAACTGTCTGCGGTGTATTTCGCGGTCGTGTTCATTGTTTTCTTAAGAGCTCCTCTTCATATCTTGATTTGAATGTTTAATTTCGAGATGATTTTTATTTATTTATTTATTTATTTATTTATTTTTTAATTTTTTAACGTTTATTTATTTTTGAGGCAGAGAGAGACAGAGCATGAACGGGGGAGGGTCAGAGAGAGAGAGGGAGACACAGAATCTGAAACAGGCTCCAGGCTCTGAGCTGTCAGCACAGAGCCCGACGTGGGGCTCGAACTCACGGACCGTGAGATCATGACCTGAGCCGAAGTCGGAGGCTTAACCGACTGAGCCACCCAGGCGCCCCAAGATGATTTTTAAAAAGTAATTGAAGCATTTAAATTACTAATTTCAGTCCAAATACAGTTTTAAACGTACTGATGTCTTAATATATAATGTTCTGATTTTCATTATTTCTCAATAATCATTGTTTTTTATTATTATTTCTTCCTCGATGTGATCGTTACTTGGGAGAATGCTTTTACTTCTGAGGAAATGCAATTTTCTCCTGGCCACATGGGCAACAGGAGGCAAGACACATCCTAATGGATGTCTTTTTTTGAACATTTTTTTTCTGAGAAATCATTGCTGGAGATAGATCAGTTGGTTCCTGAGGAGGCACCTTTTAGGGTATAATTTTTCATGATAGCTCTTAAAACACACTATTTCTCAAGTATATATTTGCCTTATTGCCAGGAGAACAAGATTATAACATGAGGGTAAGAAAGGATTTTATAAATCAAAAAGAATCGATAAGTTAAAGTTGACTACATTATAATTTAAAACTTCTGCCATGAGAGTCAGTATAAAAGAGATTCAGACCTAAGCAAGGCACCCACGGGAAGACACAACACTTTTCATCAACAAGGAATTAGTATGCAGGAGACAAAAAAAGCTGCTACAAATAATTTTAAAGACTACCCCTCCCCCCAAAAAAAACAAGCAGAGAAAAGGCAAAGAAAATTCACAGAAAGGAAACCTGAGGGGCCGATGAGCACATGAAATGATGTTCACTATCACTGGGGATTAGGGAAAAGCCATGTGTTGTTTTCTGCCCGGGGACCACTGATGTAGAATACAGAGGAGGTTAAACAGCACACACCTGAGCCCAGTGTAGACAGTATAAACAGCACACACCTTGCCCACTGTGAGCAAGGAGGCACATTAAGGAATGCTGATTATAGCTTTGCTTTTTCAAGGAAAACAGGAATCATCCCCATGCTTATCAACAGGGCAGTGGATATGAAAATTGCTGTGTGTGTGTGTGTGTGTGTGTGTGTGTGTGCATGCGCTCGTGCACGCTCACATGTGTGCATGCATGCATGCCCATGTGTGCCAAGAAATGGTTAAATGTATCAGGTAAGCTACCCAATGATTCAATATGGATGAATTCCCAAAAAAAGATAATGCTGCAGCAAAAAGGTATTTTGCAGGATAAAACATGTATAGGATGATACCATTTATGTACATTTAAAAGCATAAGCAAATCCCTCTGTATTGTGTGTGGGTTCCCAGGTGGGTGGGAAGCGCACGGGGGCACGTGTGCTTGCCATGCCCATAAACTTGAGGCTGGTGGTTTCCTCAGGTGGGCTGGGCACCCACAGTGTCATATTCTCTAGAGGGAGGAGGAGGGCTCTGAAACACGGGGTGGGGTGTCACAGATTGAGGCTGGGTATGTGGATGTTCTTCTGTATTCTCTCCCTCCTTAGGGATGTCTCAGGAACACAGCCTGACCTGCCCTCCCTCCCCGTCCCAGGTGCAGACTTTGGAAGGTTCAGTGGCGTCCCTGATGCACCCTCCCAGCTGCAGACGTCCTCCCTGGAGGACCTGCTGTGCTCACATGCCCCCATCTCCAGTGAGGATGACGCCTCCCCTGGCTGTGCCACCTCCTCCCACGTGCCCTTCAAGGCTTTCCTCAGCCCCCCAGAGCTGCGTGCACCCCGAGGCACTGACAGGAAGCTGTCCCCGCTCCTGAACCCCTTGCAGGACCCGCTGGCAGACAAGACCCTGCTGGAGCCCAGGGAGATGGTCCGGCCCAAGAAAGTGTGCTTCTCAGAGAGCAGCCTGCCGTCTGGGGACAGGACGAGAAGGAGCTACTACCTTAACGGTATGGCCCAGGCAGGGGTGGGCACCAGGGTGCAGTAGTCTGGGTGACCAGCTGGGCACAGCTTCTCCATTTTCCTGCAGAGGGAGGAGAGTGTGGCTGGGAGGCCAGGGTCTGGGGCTGCTTCTGTGGACATTTTTTGCCTATTAAAAAAAATGGACTTGCTTATCTTATGATCGAGTTGTCAGAGTTCTACATATATTCTGGATACAAATCCTTTTCTGGGTGTATGTCTTGCAAATGTTGTCTCCCACTCTCTGGCCTTTCCAGTTGCATAAGTGTTCTTTAAAGAACAAAACTGTTTAATTTGATAAAGTCCAGTTTATTGATTTTTTTTTTGTTTTATACGGTTCATGTTTTTTGTGTCCTATTTAAGAAATCTTTGTCAAACTCATGGTCACAAAGATTGTTTCCTATGTGTTCTTCTAGAATTTTTATGGCTTTAGGTTTTACAACCTAAAGCCAATAGGTTTCAATTTCAAGTCAATTTTTGTGCATGGTATGAGATTTGCATTTGTTGGCTTCTTCCAACACCATTGTTTAGAAAAATTATTTTTTCTTCATTGAATTGCCTTGACCCTTTTGTCAAAAATCAACTGTTCATATATGTATAAGTTTATCTCTGGACACCTTCCCCCCGTCATGCTGTGTTATTTGTGTTGATTCCAGTACATATGGTCTTGATTACTTTAGCTTTAAATTTTTTTTTTTAACGTTTATTTATTTTTGAGACAGAGAGAGACAGAGCATGAATGGGGGAGGGTCAGAGAGAGGGAGACACAGAATCTGAAACAGGCTCCAGGCTCTGAGCTGTCAGCACAGAGCCTGACGTGGGACTTGAACTCATGGACCGCGAGATCATGACCTGAGCCGAAGTCGGCCGCTTAACCGACTGAGCCACCCAGGTGCCCCGATTACTGTAGCTTTAAAGTAAGATCGTCATTCATATAATGTCTTGTTCTCCATTTTCAAAGTTGCCCTGGCTATTGTAGGTCCTTTGCATTTCCACATGAGTTTTAGAATCAACTTGTCCAACTTTGCAAAAAAGCTTGCAAGGAGTTTGATTGGGATTGCTCTGGATCTACAGATTGATTAGGTCAGTTTTCAGGGAAATTAACAATTTATTAATAATAACAATATTGAACCTTTGGGTCTGTAAATGCTGTGTGTCTCTCCATTTATGTAGTTCTTTAAACATTTCTTTCAACAGTGTTTATAGTCTTCTATGTATAGATCTTGCACATTTTGATAAATTAATTCTTAGTATTTTCACATTTTTGATACTATAGGAAATAGTATTGCCTTTATCATTATCAATTTCTGATTGCTCATTTCTAGTATATAGTAACACAGTTGATTTTTGTGTATTTACTCCTGTGATCCTTAATTTTATTTGTCGACTTGACTGGGCCATGAAAAGAACTACCCAGATAATTGGTCAAACATTCTGGGTGTTTCTGTGAGAGTGTTTCTGGATGAGTTGAACATTTAATAGACTGAGTAAGCACATTGCCCTCTCAGTGTGGGTGGGCTTCATCCCATCACTTCAAGGCCTGAATAGGACAAAAAGTTTGATCCTACCCCAAGGAAGAGAAAATTCCTCCTGCCTGGTTGCCTTTGGACCTGAAACATGCTTTGAACTGAAACATGTTCTTGAGTTTCAAGCCTGCAGTGCTCTGGACTGAAACCACACCATTGGTTCTCTTGGTTCTCAGACCTTTAAAGGCAGGCTAGAACAACATTTTCAGTCTCCCTGGATCTCTAGCTTGCTAACTCACCTTGCAGATCTTGAGACTTGTTAGTCTCCATAATCATGTGGGCCAATTTCCTACACACACACACACACACACACACACACACACACACACCCTGTTGGTTCTGTTTCTATTTCTCTAGAGAACCCTGAAAAATAAAAATGTTGTATCTTGCAACCTTACTGAACTCACTTATTTTTTTAAATGTTTTTATTTATTATTTTTGAGGCAGAGTGTCAGGGAGCAGGGAGAAGAGGGAGGCAGACAGAGAATCTGTGCTGTCAGTGCAGAGCCCAATACTGGGCATGAATCATGAAATGTGAGATCATGACCTGAGTTGAAGTCAGAGGCTTAATCTATTGAGCCATCCAGGCGCCCCCTGAACTCATTTGTTCTAGTAGATTTCTTTAAGTTTATTTATTTTGAGAGAGACAGAGCTTACAAATTTGGGAGGGGCAGAGAGAGAGAAAGAGAGAGGGGGAGAGAGAGAGAGAGAGAGAGAGAGAGAGAGAGAGAGAGAAAATCCCAAGCAGGCTCCACACTGCCAGTGCAGAGCTTGATGCGGAGCCTGAACTCACAAGCCAGCAGATCATGACCTGTGCCAAAGTTGGACGCTAACTGACTGAGTCACCCAGGCACCACTGTTCTAGTAGCTTTTTGTAGATTCCTTAGGATATATGATTGTGTCATTAGCAAATAAAGACAAATTTATTTTTTCATTTCTAGTTTGTATTCCTTTTGTTTTTCTTATCTTATTGCATTGGCAAGAAATGGTGACAGTGGACTTTTTCTTTTTTATCTTTTCCTAATTTAGGAAGCATTCAGTCTGTTATTGTTAAGTATGATGTTAGCTCAGGTCTTTGTAGATGACTTTTATCAGGTTGAGGAAGTTCCCTTTAATTCCTAGTTTTTTTTTTATAATGAATGGATATTGGGTTTTGTGAAATGCTTTTTCTGCATCTACTGAGATGAGCATTTGGTTTTTATTTGTAGTCTGTTTCAGCTAATATGGTTAATTACATTGATTGATTTTTGAATTGTAAACCAACCTCGCATTCCTGAGATAAACCTTACTTGGTTGTGACGTATTATACTTTTTTGTATTGTTGGATTTAATTTCCTAAATTTTGTTGAGAATTTTTGCTATCTATGATATTGGTCTATAGTTTTCTTTTCATGTCATTTTCTGGTTTTGGTACCAGGTTAATGTTGACTTCAGTGAATGAGGTGGAAAGTACTCCATTCTCTTTAATTATGTAGAGGAGTTTATGTAGAATTGGTATCATTTATTCCTTAGATGTTTGGTAAAAGTCACCACTGAATCCACCCAAGTCTTTAATTTTCTTTGTAGGAATATTTCCCCTGCCACAAGTTCAGTTTCCTTGTTGATATACAGCTATTCAAATGATCTATTTCTTCTTAGGGAGCTTTGGCAATTCACTCACGATAGTGAGCTTTTGTGTTTTTTAAGGAATTAGTCCATTTCATCTAAGCTGTCAAATTTATTAGCATAAAATTGTTTCTAGTATTCCATTATTATCCTTTTAACATCTGTAGGATCTGCGGTGAGACCATCTCTAATTTCTGATAGTGGTAATTTTTGTCCTCTTTCTCTTTTCCCCTAATATTTCTGGCTACAGGTTTATCAATATTGTTGACTTTTTTCTGTGAAGAATAGATTTTGGCTGAATCTTGGAAGGCCAAGGTTGGACTAGAAATTATTGCTAGAACATCTCAGGTATATATCACTTCTTCCATCCAATTTATGCTTTAAAGACAGAACAGGATGGTAAGAGAGACTGATTCCTGATTAGAGAAGTGTATGAATATAGAAGGGGAAATTTGCACTCTGAGCTTCATGGCCCTCATCTGCCCTGACAAACTGCTGTGCAGTCAATCTGGTTTTCAGCTCGAACTCTTGGGTACTTATGCAGCCTCGCAAAGTGATTAGGGAAGGAGAACACTAAAGACTACAGTGCACTGCGGCAATAAAGTAAAGAAGGCCTGAATAAGTGGAAAAACATCTCATGTTCGGGGACCAGAAGGCTTTACATCATTACGATGGCAGCACTCCCCAAGTTGACCTGCAGATTCAACGTGATTCCCATCACAATCCCAGCTGGCTTCCCTGCATAAATTGACAAACTCCTCCTGAAATTCAGGTGGAAATATAAGGGACCCAGAACAGGCAACACAATCTTGAGAAAGGAGAGCAAAATTGGAGGACTTACACTTCGCAATTCCAAAACTTACTGTAAAGCTACGGGAATCCAGGCAGTGTGGTGGTCAGAAGACAGATGTACAGAGATCAGCAAAGTAGAATTGAGGTTCCAGAAATAAGCCCAGGCATTTACAGGTTTAATGTGCAACATGGACACCACGGCTTGTGTCAGCAGAGAGAGACTTGTCTTTGCAACAAATGATGTTGGGACAAGTGGACAAACATGTACAAGAATGAGCTGGACCTCACACCACATGTGAAAATTAACTCAAAATGTATCAAAGACCTAAAAAAATCTAAAAGAGCTAAAGCCATATAACACTTAGAAGAAAACACAGAGAAAAATCTCATGACCTCGGATTTGGCAATAGATTTTCAGATGTGACACCAAAAGCATTAGCAACAAAAGGAAAAGTATATGTATTGGGTTGTATCAAAAGTAAAAATTTTTGTATTTATTGATTTTTTATTTTAGAAAGAGAGAAAGTCCATGAACAGGGGAGAGGGGCAGAGGGAGAATCTTTTTTTTTTTTTTTTTAATGTTTATTTATTTTTGAGAGAGGTAGTGAACGAGCAGGGGAGGAGCAGAGGGAGAGGGAGGGGGACAGAGGATCTGAAGCAGTCTCTGAGCTGTTAGCACAGAGCCCGACACGGGGCTCAAACTCATGAACCATGAGATCATGACCTAAGCTGAATTTGAATGCTCAACCAACTGAGCCACCCAGGCGCCCCAAAACTTTTGTATTTCAGAGGAACACATTTCAAGAAAGTGAACTGAGCCTACAGAGTGGGAGAAAATATTTGTCAATCAGATGATAAGGGGCTAGTATCCAGGATATATAAGAACTCTCTACAACTCCACAGTAAAAAGACAATCTAATTAAAAATGGGCAAAACACAATGAATATTTCCCCAAAGAAGACGTATAGATGACAAATAAGCACATGAAAAGGTGCTCCAAATCCTCAGTCATCAGCCAAATACTGATGAGACCACAATGAGAAACCACTTCACGTCTACTAGGACGGCTATAAAAAAATGAGGGACCGGCACAAGTGTTGGAGAGGATGTGGAGACAATCGGAACCCATGTACATTGTCGCTGTGGAAAGCAGTTTGGCATTTCATCAAAAATTACACATAGAATTACCAATGATTCCATTCCTGGGTATATGTATCTAAAAGAACTGAAAACATTTGTCCACACAAAATTAAAAAAAATTTTTTTTTGATGTTTTTATTTATTTTTGAGACAGAGACAAAGCACCAACTGGGGAGGGGCAGAGAGAGAGGGAGACAGGAACTGAAGTGGGCTCTGCCTGACAGCAGAGAGCCCAATGTGGGGCTCGAACTCACAAGTGATGAGATAGATCACGACCTGAGCTGAAGTCAGACACTTGGCTGACTGAGCGCCCCCACACAAAAATTTTTATATGAATGTCGATAGCAACGTTGTCCATGAGAGCGCAAAGGCCTCTCAACGGACGAAGGGATAAACAGAATGTGGTCCATCCACGCAACGGGATTGGTTCTGCCCCAGATAGGAATGCTGTGCTGACACCTGCTGGAGTGTGGAGGCACCTCAGAAACAGCCGAGAGAAAGCCAGCCCAGCCCGAGGATCACCTGCTGCGTGGCTACACTTGCATGAAATGTCCAGAATAGATACATCCATAAGGACAGGAAGTAGTTTGGTAGCTGCGGGGCTGCGGGGAGAGCCCTGTGTGACTGACAGTGGGTACAGGGTATCGCTTTGGTGATGAAAATATTTTGGAATTTGATTGCGGTGATGGCTGTACAACTGTGAATATAGAAAAGCATCTGAACTGCGTACTTTGAGAGACTCAGTTTTATAGGATGTGAATTGTATCTGAATAAAAAACATTTTTAAATGATTGGGGAAGCATTGTGCCCCATATGCCTCAGTTCCTTTGTCTGTAAGTGGGGTCTGAGGCCCCTTTGGGATCATGGTGAGGATGAATGAAGTCCCAGAGGGACCAGAAAACGCTCCTGGGGAAAGAAAGCGGATGCCGCCCCCCAGGATGCCTCGGAGGGCTCCGAATCCCCATCAGGTGGTGCTCCTGGGAGGGGGCGTCTTGCCAGGAACCTCCCTCACCCGCTCACCTCCTGAGGTCCAGAGCTGTGTGGGGAGCCACTGCCCCTCTTGCCGCTCCAGCTGCTCGAGTGACACCAGATCACTTCCTGACACCCTCTGTGGCTCCGTTTCCCCGGCATTCCACCCCAGCATTTCTCCTGCGCCCTTGGAGCCCTGCACCGTCTCCGTTCATATCCGACTTTCCCCATCCGGTGATCCTTTGGCTCCAGGGCCCCACAGCTCCGAGGCCTTCCTCGCGGGGTCTGCTGGGGGACATGTGGCTCTGGGCCATCTGCATCCACACACTTGTGGCCCCTCCTTCTCCCCACCCCCGCCTGCAGAGCCACATGGACTGTGCCCCGTGCGCCTCGGTCATGGACTCCCCGCTCAGTGCCTGCAGGTGCGGCTGAGGGAGTGGAAGCACTGTCCCCTACCCCCTCGGCCTGTCCTCTCGGGCTGTCCAGCCTGTCCTGGAAGGAGCTGATAAGCCCGTGCTGACTGGCGGTTATGTGCTGGGAGGGGCTACCGTGTTCCTGCGGTGGGAGTGACCTGGCAGCTTTCTGGGACTAGCGGTTATGTGGACACAGTCACAGGAGGGGGCCAACTGTACAGGTCACAGGTGTGGCTGGTCCTGGGGCTCCGCAGCGCTCACGCCTCAGGTGGCCACACGGGAGGCTCCCCTGGGCTGGTGTGGGGTGTCCTGAGTGTTGGAGCCTGAGCCTCTGGAGGGTGCGGTTGTGTGCGGGTAACAGGACCCAGTCCGTGCGTGCGCTGCCCGCCTGCTGGGTGGGCCTCGTGGGCTGCACCCGGTCAATGCCCTGGAGGGTCTGCATCGCGGTCAGGTTTGGAAAAGCCACAGGGGCTCTAGGAAAGGCTCTACAGATGGCTCTGTTATTAAGTGTCTCTCATAGGGACGAAAGAGCAGAGTGTGGAAGCGGCACGGGCCTGGGGGCCCCGGTCAGGTGGAGGGTCCCCAGCGCAGAGGCTCTGCCTGACTCTGACGCAGGCCCCCTCACTTTGGGTCTCTCCATGTCAGATTCATCCAACGGTAGTGACTGGCAGGGTGTTTTTCAGAGAGCACAGGGTTTTGAAGGCGTGGCCGCCTGTCTGCTGCTCAATGAACAGAGGCTGCTGTAGGAGGGCAGATTTGGAAGCAGGTGTTGGGGGGGAGGGTGGCTGCTGGGCCTGGAAACATCAGGAAGACAGTTAGACAGGACCTCCTGCCCACCCAGCAATCCTCTCCACAAACTTAGGGAAGAGTTTTATTATCAAGTAAACATTAAACCAGCCTGTGATGCAGAGGCTGCCAAGACAGCCAGGCGGACCGGACCCGTTACATGGGGCACACATGTGTTGTCGAGTCACATGAGTTACACACGTGTCGTCGAGTCACATGGATCACACGTGTTGTCGAGTTATATAGGTCACGCATGTTGCCGAGTCACATGGATCACGCGTGTTGTCGAGTCACACGGGGCACACACGTGTTGTAGAGTCACGAGTCACACACGTGTTGTCGAGTCACATGGATCACACATGTCGAGTCACATAGGTCACGCCTGTTGTCGAGTCACATGGATCACATGTGTTGTCGAGTCACATGGATCACATGTGTTGTCGAGTCACATGGGTCAGTGTGTTGCCGAGTCACACGGATCACGTGTGTTGAGTCACACGGGGCACACACATGTTGAATCACATGGGTCACACACGTGTTGTTGAGTCAACCTGCACCCCGCCCTCAGGAGATGAGGGGACATGCCTACCTAGCCTCTCCCGACGCACCTGGTCAGAGGGCTGGGCCTTCTGGTAGGGCTTACTCTTGACCCAGGTGCCTGGCCAGAATCCCCTGGGGGAGGGGCAATACAAATAGTCCTGGGCTGTAAAACAAGCTCTTAAAGACATTTCTGTCCATCTCAAAGGGACAGAGAGAGGACCCAGGATCACAGCTTTCTCAGGTTGCTCTAAGAGGGAAAAGAGAATAGGTCTCTCTCCTTTTCGGTGACACAAAAGTCAAGGTTTTCTTTTCCATTTGTATTTGCCCTCACAGTGGAGGGCAGGGGAAGCAGCAGTGGGGAGGAGCAGGCCATGCGCCTTCATCATGCTTGGGCCCCTTTGGGAAGCCCCGCCCAGGCCCCAGTGGCTTCACCCCAAACTTACAGCAGCTGCGTTTAGGTTGGTCCTTTTCTCATAGTAGATCCTGGGGCACGGGCAGGAGGAAGGCGGGTGGCCCCTGACCGTCCGTGTCCTGGAGCCCCCAGCCTGGCTCACTGCCCCCGCTGCTCACAGAGATCCAGGGCTTCTCCAGCGCTGAGAAGGACGGGCGCATCGTCGGGGAGATCGCCTTCCAGCTGGACCGGCGCATCCTGGCCTATGTCTTCCCGGGAGTGACCAGGCTGTATGGCTTCACCGTGTCCAACATCCCTGAGAAGATCAAGCAGGTGTGCCTCTCCGCCCCAGGGTCCCCTCCCTGTCCTGGAGTCCCCTCCCTGCTGTGAGGACCCCTCCCTGCCCTGGGGCCCCCGTCGCCCCCACCCACGCCCACGCTGTGCCCACCCCCACGCCCCCCAGACGTCCATCAAGTCCCTGGACGGGTCGGTGGACGAGAAGAAGCTTCGTGAGCTGACACACCGCTACCTGATGCTGACCGCGCGCCTGGAGAGGCTGGGTTACAACCGTGAGGTGCACCCGGTGTTCAGCGAGTTCCTCATCAACACCTACGGCATCCTGAAGCAGCGGCCCGACCTGCGCGCCGACCCGCTGCACAGCAGCCCGGCCACGCTGCGCAAGCTGGTCATCGACGTGGTGCCCCCCAAGTTCCTGGGCGACGCGCTGCTGCTGCTCACCTGCCTGTGTGAGCTCTCCAAGGAGGACCGCAAGCCGCTCTTCGCCTGGTGAGCCCGCCCGCACCCGCCGTGCCTTGCCTGCAATAAACATGTTTGTTCCAAACCCGGGGGCCACGTGCCTCCTGCGTGTCCCCTCCGGCCCGGGGCAGGGGCCCAGTCTGCCGACAGGGCGCCCGGGGCCACAGGCGCCTCTCACCAACCGGGCCGCGCCCCGGGCACCCGGCCCGCCCGCCGCCCACCCCTGCGCGGCACTGTGGCACTTTATTAAAATCATCTGTTTTCCTGTGTACCTTTACCTTTGGCTCTTTGAAGGCGTGGAGGGCGTAGCAGGAGGTGCCTGCTGGTATTTGTGGAAAGAAGCCAGGACCGAGCCTCCAGGGCAGGGGGCTGTGGCTCTGGCCGGGCTCCCAGACCCTCCGGCCCTCAGGGCCTTCCCCATGACCCCATTACCATCCTCTGAGGTCTGTCTCCTCCCGTGAAAGGGCCAGTGGCTGGCTTCCCCAAACGGAGAGGCTGAGGCAAGGATCCGGATGCTGGGGGGACAGCAATAGAATCTGCAGAGCTCTGTGAAAAATGAAAACACAGGTCTCTTGTTCAAAAGTAGGAATTTCAAGAAGGTGACAGCAGCGTGTTGGATAGAGAATAAGGCCCATGCAGCTGTGAGGATTCCTGGGAGGCTATTTATTTGGGATGATTTGATGTACCCCACCCCCTGACCCCTGCTGGAGCCATCAGTTCCCTGTCTCTCCTGGGGTCTTGAGGACAGGTGACCTTCTGGGCCCACGTGAGGACCAGGGCCTGGTGCTGGCACCTTCCTGGCCTTGGCTGTGAGTAGAGGGTCTCTGGTCACTTCTCTGCTGGCGGTGTGAGGACTGTCCCTCGGTCCTCACAGCCTCCGGTGTCCCAGGTGTCCAGCACCTTAGGGCACAGCTTGGGCAACTGTGACGAGCACCACAGACCAGGGGCGTTCGGACAACACACATTTATTTCCCCCTCGTGCTGGAGGCTGGACACCTGAGGTCCAGGTGGTGGCAGGGCTGGTCCCTCCTGAGGCCTTTCCTGGCCGTGTGGGTGCAGCCTTCTCCCTGTGTCCTCACATGCTTGTCCCGTTGCATGTCTGTGTCCTGATTTCCTCTTCAGGACAGCGGTCAGAGGGGATTAGGGTCATCCTACGACAGACATAATTTTAGCTTTATTACCTCTTTCAAGACCCTGTCTCCAAATACAGCTAATTCTGAGGTGCTGGGGAGTCGGGGCTCCTACCTATGATTTTGGGGGTGGGCACAATTCAGTCCACAACTGACGCCATCCTCCCCTTCCAGCCACAGGACGCTGACCCCCCAGCTGAGGGACTCTCTGACTTTGGGGGTCTCTGCAGGGCACACACAGTTCTGGCACCTGGGCTGATGGAGGAGGGACTGGTGGTGGGCACTTCTGGGATGCAGGCTCTCTCTGGGTGAGCCTTGGCGTTAGGAGCCGGGTTTGGAGGAAAGTTTCTGTTGGGTCTTTGCTGTCTGCCGGGTGCTGCTGGGGCTCCCCTGTGACCGTGCTGGACCCGGGAGTGGAGCAGCCATCGTCTGCGTCCACACGGGGGAGTCGTGGCTGGAGATGGCCTGGCCCGCCCCCAGCCTCCGGGGTCTCTGGGCTCGCCTGGCTGCTCCAAGGCTGACGCCGGAGGGGTGGGGTCCCGAAGCCCACACAGCTGGGGATCCACGAGATCTGGGCATCTCCTCACCTGGGCCCTGTGGCTACCCTGCACTGCCACGGCTGTGTGGGTGCCTGTGCCCGGGAAGAAGGCAGATGGGGTATGGTCTGCCTTTGGGGGGTCCCTGCAGGGGGATTGAGAGTGCCCTGAGAGGCGGGGCAGAGGCGAAACTCAGGTTTGAGGTATCTGTACACTGCTGGAGTGGCCACGAGAGGTGGCTTTGCAGACTGGAAGTGCCCACCCCATTCAAGACGGCACCGACTCCAGCCGGGCCCTCTGGGTGCAGGGCCCTGGGCTGCTGGCCTGAGCACATCACTTCTTTGTGGGGAGCCTCTGGCCTCGGGGGACAGCAGCCAGCGGCTGGGAGAGCCGGAACTTCGTCGTGAGCACTTGCTCCCCAAGGGCATCCACACATGTGCACACACTCGATCTCTCCCTGCCCTTCTCCTGCCTGGCCAGGCCGAGCTGCCCTCCACCAAGAGCCTCGTCCACTGGTGGCGCCTCACACACGATCCCTCTCATCTGCTTGCTGCCTGAGGCTCACGAGTTGACATGAAGAAATCGGGGCTCAGTAGGTCACCTGGAGGGCCACATGGAGGGTCACGCAAAAGGTCGCTTAGAGGATCAAATGGAGGGTCACCTGAAGGGTCACATGGAGGGTCGCGTGGAGGGTCACGTGGAGGGCCACACAGACAGTCCTCAGGAGCGCCGGGACAAGCTGGGATTGGAGCCTGGACTGGCCTGAGTCCACTGCCTGGAGAGGATTTACTCCCCACCCCTGCTGAGGTCCTGCTCTTGGCTGGGTATGGGGATCCCTCCCCTTCCACTGTCTGGCTCACAGGGGTCCTGCTCCCTTCCCAGCCGCTCTGCGTTTGCACAGGGACCACAGCCTGTGGTTAATAAGCAGCCCGGGCCCCATGGGAGGGCCCCGCCAGGTGGATAAAGGCCCCGCCAGGCACTGCAGAGCACCGTCCCTCCTTCCCTCGGTCTGCCCTGTGAGAGGAGTACCGGGATCGAGGCCCAGACCATGTCCCAGCTGGTGGAATGTGTTCCCAACTTCTCCGAGGGGAACAAGCAGGAGGTGAGGTGCCGGGGGGCTAAGCAAGTGGCCCGGGGCAAGGAGAAAGGGGTGTGCTTGGTTCCCGAAACAGAACCACTTCTTGTCAGCCCCGCGGGGATGGGTCCCACGAGCACTGGGACTGAGAAGTGGCTGACGGGTGAGGAGGAGACTGTGGGATGGGCAGTCAGGCAGGGGTCCTGGACCTGGGTCTGGGTCACAGGGAAGTTGGAAGGTCTCCAAACCTTATCAGGTGGGCTCTGACATTATCCCCATGTCAGCCACGAGGAAACTGAGGCACAGAGAGTTGGTGCAGGCCACTGAGGGCCATGGAACAATTTAGGCCCTGAGCCCCTGCAGGACAACCGCTGGGCTGTCCTGCTGCCTCAGAAGGTTCTGGGCCGTTCGTGGCCCTCCCCTAGTGCAAATGCTCCCACTAGGGGCTGCGTGGGGAAGCTAGGGCCCTGACCTCTGTGACCTTGGCCTATAGGTCACCTTCTGGGAGCCCCAGCAAGCCCTCCATCCGGATTCTGATTCCTGCCTCGGTTTCTCTTAGAGGGTGCCGCCTGTTGCCCCCTTCTTGGCAACCATAGCTCGGTGGTAGGCCTCTCTGGGTTGTACTCTTTGAGGAATTCCCAAATGCTCGGCACCAGCTCCTTAGGCCCATGTTTGGGTGGTGGTTGGGGCGGCAGGAAAGGCATGCCCACCTCTGAAGCTCCTGTTCTCTCTTCCAAGTGGGGAAACTGAGGCACAGTGTCGGCCTTTCATCCCCAGGTGATTGACGCCATCTCCCGAGCCGTGGCGCAGACCCCGGGCTGTGTGCTGCTAGATGTGGACGCGGGCCCCTCCACCAACCGTACCGTCTACACCTTTGTAGGGCAACCCAAGGACGTGGTGGAGGGGGCCCTCAATGCTGCGCGGGCTGCCTTCCGGCTCATCGACATGAGCCAGCACAAAGGTGAGGGGCCAGAGCACCAGGCTGTCTGTCCTCACCCACAGGGTTTGGCTCAGGGCATAGGGGCTGAATGGCCTGTGAGCTTACCCTTGGGGGACCCCCGGGACACAGAATGTGTTGTGCCGGGCAAAGGTCCATGACACCTCCACCCATGTTTTGGGGGTTCCCTGTGCATGAGTGGCGGTGAGACTGTGGTGTTCTGTTCAGGCCTAGGGGCCTTGGGGGTCAGGGAGGCAAAGACTCGGAAACCGGCCTGTCAACAGCCTGCAAAAGCAAACACATTTACTGTGGCAGGCAGGGTCAAAGGTTGGTGGACACAGGGAGCTGGTCAAAAGGGCAGGGTCTCTGGCCACTCACAGTGGGGGGAGGTGAGGCCCCACTTGAAGGGAATCCACAAGTGATCCCAACTGGTAAAGTTAGAAAGCTTATCTCAAAGCCAGGAGCTCCCTGAGGGGGGGGTGGGGGAACGTGGCGGGTGAGGGGGCTCATCATCTTGGGGGGCTGCTGACCACAGCTTGTCTGACCCACAGTGGGGGTTCTGGTTTTGAAAAGGACGCTCTGCTAGCTGCCCAGGGCCAGGTGGTGGTGGGGAGGGCTGGGCGGCAAGACCAGCCAGGCAGGACTCTGAATGCTCAGCCTGGCAGCCCCGGGCAGTGACCTTTGTGGCTTTTAGGAGAGGGAGGGGTTTATGCAAAGATGCTGCTTCCCCGTGGGGCAGCGTGACCAGCTGGGTGTGTGGATGGAGGGCAGGTTGGGGGCAGAAAGTGCGGGGTCCAGGAGCCACCCACCCCTGGCCTCCCCTTCCTCAGCCCCCGTCTGTCTGCAGGGGAGCACCCTCGGATGGGAGCCCTGGACGTGTGCCCCTTCATCCCGGTGAGGGGCGTCACCATGGACGAGTGTGTGCTCTGTGCCCAGGCCTTTGGCCAGCGACTGGCGGAGGAACTGGGTGTGCCGGGTGAGTGCTCGTGTCTGGGGCTCCCCCTGCTGGTCCCTCACTGCACTTCAGTACCCTCATGGTTCTCTGCTCTTAGCTCCTTAAAAATGCAGTTTAACACAAAAAAATCTGCAAACTGACCTACAGGGAAATGTCCTGCTTCTTCCATAATGAGATAAACACAAATAGAAACCATGACCAAGTGCACCCGGGGTCAGGGAGCCAGTGGCCCTCACGTGCTGCCCGGCAGCGGACACTGCTTAGCTGTTTGTGAAGTCCAGTCCGGGCTTGCTAATAGAATCGTCTCACTTTGGGGAACTCACCCAAGTCTTTGAGTGGCATGTCTGAGCTCACCAAGTAGATGCCATGAGCAAAGCTCCCCCCACCGGGCTGGAAAAATTTATGGACAAGAAATTATTATTGAAATTAAACGGTGGCAGACACTCCCAAGGAAACTGTGGGGGGGTCGATCCCTTCATGAATCTTGTGATAGATGAATGTGTGGAGATGGCAACTAGTGGGCGACAGAATGACATTAGAATGGCGATAATTCCAGAAAGTCATGTCATTGTGTTAGGAGCCTTGGCACGAGCATAAACAGTGGGTGTGCTCAAGGGAAGAAACCAGCGGCTTCCACACACCCCCTCTCTATGGCACCTGTTTTCCTACAATGTAAAAATCAGATCGCGCATTTTCATATTGAACTTTTTTGTTAAATAAACTTTTGTAGTTGAAAATGCTTTCTCAGACATTCTGAACCTAGAAAATCAAACGTTAGCTCTTATTCTAATTTTTTCTAATATGAACTATTTCTCGTCAAGAACGACTTGTTCCAAACCTTTTATGCATTGATATAGAAGAATCTGATTAAATGTGAAGCATGGCTGGGGCGCCTGGGTGGCTCAGTGGGTTGAGCATCCACCATCAGCTCAGGTCATGATCTCACAGTTCGTGGGTTCCAGCCCTGTATCGGGCTCTGTGCTGACAGTGCAGAGCCTGGAGCCTGGTTCGGATTCTGTGTCTCCCTCTCTGTCTGTGCTCCTCACCTCCTTGTGCTCTCTCTGTATCTCTCTCTCAAAAATAAATAAACGTTAAAATTAAAAAATTGTGAAGCATGGCTAGGATGGCTTTTTTCCATCTTTTTTAAAGTTTATTTATGTATTTATTTTGAGAGAGAGAGAGAGAGAGAGAGAGAGAGAGAGAGAGAGAGAGACAGCAAGCAGGGGAGGGGCAGAGAGAGAGGAAGAGAGAATCCCAAGCAGGCTCCACGCTGTCAGTGCACAGCCTGACGCAGGGCTGAAACTCACAGTGAGAGCGTGACCTGAGCTGAAGTCAGACGCTCAACTGACGGAGCCACCCAAGAACCCCGGCTTTTTTCCTCCTTTTAATGTAAAGATGAAGAACACGCAAACCTGGGTGGATTTCTTCTGAAACATTAGTTGTAATTTTCAAAACTCTTGTCGCTTTGATGTACTCTGGCTTTTCCAGGCACACCTACATTCCAAGTACAGTGCAGTTGAAGTAAAACACAGGAGGTAATGGATACGGTTATTCTGAATACAAGAATAGAAATAGAACTCTAGAGGAAAAACAAAACAAAACAAGAAATTAACCTAGAACAAGTGTAGATGAGTCGGAAACAGAGTGCGGGCCCAGCACAGGTCTGCAGACCTTGTCCAATGGGCAGGTGGACGCGGCAGCGCAGGGCCCCGAATCCAACCCCGTGCAGATATGGGCCAGTGCGCTCCATGCTGTCACGGTTGTGGTGTGGATCTTGGGAGTTTGTGGTGACTGTTGTTTTCCTTTCCTTATGATTCTTACTTTGTGCTCATATTTATGGTACAACGAAAATACATTTTAGAAAGAAACGTGAACATCCATCCCGCACATCTCCTTCTCTTATAATGTCTGTGATGGTTTTTTTGGGGGGACATCTGTGCAGTGGGGAGCAGCAGGGGAGGGGTCTTGGCCCGAACCGAGTGTCCGTCAGTGAGCACTCACACCCATGAGGCACAGAGAGATGGGAACCGAGGGAGGTTGGTCTTCCGGGCTGAGGCTGGCAGGAGCGGCCCACCTCATTTCTCCTCTGGAAGTGGGGGTTCTGGGCTGCCCCTGGCTGGGAGGCTGACCAGCCAGTCTCCCTCACAGTGTACCTCTACGGGGAGGCGGCGCAGACAGCCGGTCGTCGGGCCCTGCCAGCCATCCGGGCCGGGGAGTATGAGGCCCTCCCTGAGAAGGTGCGTGTCTCCTCTCCGGGGTGGGCAGGGACGAGTCCCCTCCTCCTTCCCCTTCCTCGACCCCGGCGGGGCGCCCCTCCCGTGGGGGACACCGCAGCCTAGGCAGAGTCTTCCCACAGCTCAAGCAGGCCGAGTGGGTGCCTGACTTCGGTCCCAGCTCCTTCGTCCCCAGCTGGGGAGCCACTGTCACAGGGGCACGGAAGTTCCTCATTGCGTTCAACATCAACCTGCTCAGCACCAAGGAGCAGGCCCACCGCATCGCCCTCAACCTCCGGGAGCAAGGGCGCGGGAAGGACAAGGTGAGCAGCCTGCTGTCCCCGCAGAGGCCCAGCACCGTCCCCGGGGAGTCCTGAGGGGCCCCTGGGAGAGAGCCAGGGTAGGGTGGTGCCGTGGCATGGACCTGCTGACAGCCCAGCCTCGGTGTCCCCGACAAGTGGGACGGGGCAGGCGGAGGTTCCAGTGTTTGAAGTTGGGGAACGCTTGCCTTAAAAGACATTTCCATGGAATCAGTCAGGGGTGTAGCTATTGTTAAGATATTGCAGCATTTCTAGTAGGAAAAGAGACGCTTCTGAGCCCCAGGTGCCCCCACAGGCCCCTAGGTGTCCCAGGTGCTCCCAGGTACCCCCACATGCCTTCAAGATCCATAGGTACGTCCCAGATACTGCAGGTGCCCCAGCTACCCCCAGGTGCGCCAGGTAATTCCAGGTGTCCCCGCACACCTCCAGGTGTCCCGGGCGTCCTGACCCACGATGTCTGCCACGGCAACTGTCTCCTAGTTTGAGCTTTGATCTAGCAGAAAGTGTGAGTTGGACACACAGACACGGAGACCCTTGGTGAAGGAGGTGGAGGATGACATCCTGCTTGCTTGTCAGCCCCCGACCTCCAGAGACCTGGGTCCTGCCAGGCAGCCGAGGCCCCAGGAGCTCAGCTTCCCAGCCCGCAGACGCAGTACGGAAGCACAACACACACAGCAAGCCCCAAATCCTTCTTTTTGCTCCTGCCAAATTCAGACGTCAAACGTCCTTCTTAGGTGGACTGAGCCACCCCAAGAAGTGAGGAGCAGAGAGCCAGTCTCTGGGGTGAGGGTGGGATGGCAGGAAGGGACTAGACGCAGGAGTTAGGGGTTGGGTGGGGGTGACCCCAGGCAGGTCCCCAGCACGTGGTAGGGACCTCAAACACAGTCCTCACCACACGGTCCACACAACACAGTTCTCACCACACGGTCCACACCGCACGGTCCTCACCACGGTCCTCACCACACGGTCCACACCACACGGTCCACACCACGCGGTCCACACCACACAGTCCTCACGACACGGTCCACACCACACAATTCTCACCACACAGTCCTCACCACACGGTCCACACAAAACAGTTCTCACCACATGGTCCACACCGCACGGTCCTCACCACGGTCCTCACCACACGGTCCACACCACACGGTCCACACCACACGGTCCTCACCACGGTCCACACCACACGGTCCACACCACACAGTCCACACCACACAGTCACGACACAGTCCACACCACACAATTCTCACCACACAGTCCTCACCACACGGTCCACACCACACGGTCCTCACCACAGTCCTCACACACAGTCCACACTACACAGTTTGTAAGCCATGGTATCAGTGGAGGGAGGGAGCCCTCCAACCAGCAGGGAGTGCAGGTACAAGTGGCTTTCAGCGCAGGGTCCAGAGGAGGACAGGCGGGGCCTGTGCTGGGAAAGTCTTTTCTTTGTAGCCAGGACGCCTGAAGAAGGTTCAGGGCATTGGCTGGTACTTGGATGAGAAGAACCTGGCCCAAGTGTCCACAAACCTCCTGGACTTTGAGGTCACAGCACTGCATACGGTCTATGAGGAGACCTGCAGAGAGGCCCAGGTGAGCGGGACGCGTGTCCCCTGCTGGCCGTGGGGGCCCCTCTAGGCGAGCGGGTCGGGTGTCCGCCGCTGGCTGGGGTGAAGTCTCTCCAGGTGAGCAGAGCGGGCGTCCCCTGCTGGCCACAAGAGCCCCTCCAGCTGAGCGGGGTGGGCGTCCCCGGGCGGCTGGGGTGACGTCCCTCCAGCTGAGCGGGGCAGGTCCCGGGACGTCTCGAGTCTGGCTCCTCTGGGCGTTGACCCTGCTGGACCTCTGCAGGAGCTGAGCCTTCCGGTGGTGGGCTCACAGCTGGTGGGCTTGGTGCCTCTGAAGGCCCTTCTGGATGCCGCTGCCTTCTACTGCAAGAAGGAGAATCTCTTCATCCTGGAGGAGGAGCACCGCATCAGGCTGGTGGGCTGCGCTCCCGAGTGAGGGGCTGGTGGGGGGATGGGAGCGAGCTTGAGGCTCTCAGAGCAGGCCTGGGTGCTGGAAGCACCTGCACCCGGGCCTGGAGCCCTGTCTGCGAGGCAGGGCCCCGCTCCTCCTCTTCGGCTGTTTCGGTGTCTGGGCTTAGATGAGATCATGCTGTTATCATTTTGGGGAAAAGAAACCGCAGAGGTTTTCTTTGTGACCGAGAAGACATTCGGTCTTGTAAAAATTCCTCAGAGAGGATGCACATCACTTCCCCCCCGCCCCTCCTGGTGTCTGTCCTGGGGGCGCCTCGCTCTGGCGAAGGTGGGAGCCCTCACTTCCGCGTCAGCCCTGTGCCCACAGCACTCCGGGATGCACCCGCGAACATCGCCAGGTTATTTAGAAGCTGGTGCCATTGTCCCAAGTGATACCTTGAATTTCTCCACAATGAGCACGAGTGCTCTGACACACTCTGAAAGTCTTTGTCTTTTCGCAGTTGACTTTATCTCTTTGCATTTCCTGATTCAGCAAATACGTCTGGACTCTTGCCCCATTTTCAGGCATGTGGGAGTGTTGGATGTGGTTGCTTCCGGTTTTATGGAAGAGTCTATTTTGTAGGTATTCTGGTGATTACCTTTATAACTTAATATACTTCTGTTTTTGACTTATCGGTTTAAAAATGTTATCCAAATTTTCAAATATATAATTTGATTTGTCAGTTTCTGTCACTACACTGACAGCCTGCTATGGAGGTGAGAAAATAAACTTACTTAGCTTCTAGTCACATCTTTTCTTTCTTCTCCGTTTCCTGAATTTTTTGAGTTATAGTAGTTTTTAGTGGGAGGTGGGAGTTCTTCTGGTGGTTAAACTTTTTTCAATTTTTCTTTTCTTTTTTTTAAGTTTATTTATTTATTTTGAGAGAGAGGGAGAGAGAATCTCAAGCAGGCTCCACGCTGTCGGCACAGGGTCCGACTCGAGACTTGAACTCACGAACTGTGAGATCATGACCTGAGTCGAAATGAAGAATCAGATGCTTAACTGAAGGAGCCACCCAGGCGCCCCTCAACTTTTTCTTTTGTAGTAAAGTACTCGTAACGTACAATTGGCATCTTAACCATCTTTAAGTGTACAGTTGGTGATATTAAGTACATCATAATGTTATGCAGCCATCATAACCCAGGATGGGTTTTTTGTGTCTGCAAAAAACACCATTAGGGTTCTGATAAGGACTGCACTGATTCTGTGCATTGCTTTGGGGAGTACGGGCATCTTAACAATAGGAAGTGTTCCCATCCATGAACAGGGGCTTTCCATTTATTTATGCTTTCTTTAATATCTTTTAGCAATGTTTTGTAGTTTTTTTGTACAAGTCCTTTACCTCCTTGGTTAAGTTAATTAATTCCTACTTATTTTATTCTTTTTGATGCTATTGTAAATGGAATCGTTTTTGCAATTTCTTTTCAAGATCACTCATTGTTAGTGTATAGAAATGCAACTGACTTTTCTTTGTTGACTTTGTACCCTGCTTCCTTGTTGAATTCATTTATTAGTTCTAGGTTGTTAAATTATTAAGTTTAAATAATATGCTTAATCCTTTCTCTCTTTATCAATGTTAGACAGTGTTTGTTGATGTTTGTTTGGTGAAGAAAGACAAGAATATTAGTGCACTTGTGCAACTGGTCATCTGTGCTCTAAATTGTTATGTTGCTATTTTTACATTGTCAAATCTATAACATGTACCTTCTGTAACTGGTCCAGGTGTATTAAATAGCCACAGATATTTAACCTTCACTCTATTCATAGATGAGGTCATCTCTCTTCTTACTTATCTGTTTGTTGTTTGTTGCCTGGATCTCACAATCAAGGAGATTTCCCCCGTCCCTGACCCCTCACAAGCAGATTTTGTAAACCGAGACTCATGGTGCTTTTCCTTATGGGATCTGGCATGCTTGACAGTGTCTTTCTGTGAATTTTTTCTTGCAAGACAGTTGGAAAGCCAAAATCCCAAGTCACTTGTTTTCCCTGAGAATATTGCAAACCTATCTTTACAATCTTCTGGAATTATATGTCCCGTGGGGAGGTCTCAGACTGCCTGGTTATCTCCCCGATCTCCAGGGATGTGTTTTTGTCCGTGATGCCTGCAGAACTCCTTCTCTGTCCTCAAAGTTCAATAAGCCGTACACATCTTGGTCAATTATTCTACATCATTTTCTTCTCTGGATTAATGTTCCTTGTGATTTACAGATTCCATTCTTGCTTAGTTTTAGGAATATTTTCCTCTGTTATACTTTTGATCCTGTTATTTTGTTCTTTTACTTTCAGGATGCCAGTCACATTGCAGTGGCATATTTCTGTCTTTTCTTGACTTTATTTCTACTTCTTTCCCTTTGTGTTCACTGTGGTTTTCTCGAACCTAGCCTCTAAGGCACAGTTTATGGCCAGGTCTGTTACAAATTTTGTGTATTTTTATGTCGATATAATTCCCTGCTCACAGGAAAGATGTGGGAACGACACAAGGACTTCCCTTCCATACTCCAACTTCACCGCTATTTCGCATCTGCCCTCTTTGCTTTATTATTCTCTCTCTGTATTCACACATAGTCGTGTTGTGTTTTTTTGGACCACCTGAGAGTAGGTTAAAGACTACTATTTTACCTAGAATGTTTTCAGGTTTTATTTCTTAAGAACAAGGACGTTCTCTGACACAACCTCAGTACAATGAGGAAAATCAGGAATTGAACGTTAATACAATTGTAGTATCTAGTCTGCAGACCATCATCGCACGACACCGATGTCCCCATCATTCCTATTATAGTGCTTTCTGCTCCCACCCATGGAGCAATCCGGATGACAGTCATTTATTGCCTTTAATCCAGAACCGTTCCTTGTGCTCTTGCCCTTCATTGACCTTGACATACTTTGAAAGTACAGGGAGCTGTTTCGTACCACGTCTCATGACTGCCGTGGCTGTATGCTGGCGGTGGGAGCAGTGCAGATGTGATGTGCTGTCCTCAGAGTGCCGGGTCAGGCGCCCATCATCTCCCTGTGGCCTGGGGTCCTGGGGTCAAGGTGCCGTTATCCGCTGCAATGTTTCCATTTTTCCTTTTGTGGTGAGCGCGCTGTGGGACGTACTTTAAGGATATGTAAGTACCCTGTTCCTCTTAAAATTCCAGCCATAGGTTTTAGCAGCCAGTAATGGTTTTCTAATTTTACCCTTTTTCTGTAAGAAAATGCTTTCACCTCTCCCACATTTATTTATTCCTTATCAATGTGTTCGATGCTCTCCTGTATCTTTTAACACATTATTTTTTATTCTTTATCTGAAAGCTCTAATATCTGCAGTCTTTGAAGGTCTGATTTGCACATTGCCATATCAGCGGACTTTCTCACAGTGACTTGCTTTGTGTGTTTTGTGATTTTTGATTACGAGTGCATGTTCTTTGCAACTTTATCTGTGGTAATTCTTGGACACCTGGGTTAAAGTCCAGATTTGCCTACATAAGTTCTCAGGGACATGATCACACAGGGCCCCCCAGATTCAGTCTTTTGCTTGGAGCTTTGGGACCCCACATGTAGAGAGTTCTTTGTGAACCGTCGCCCACCTCCCCACCAGGGAGGCCTGTGGTTAGAATTCCCATGAAGGTATCTTCCTGCATCCCCAGAGGGAAGGCAGAGTGTGAAAAGTATCCCGACGACATCCTCAGTGGACTTCTCCCCAACCCCGCTCATCCCTGGAGATGTCCCCTTTCAGGGGCCTCCAGTCTGACCCCCACTCCTCAGGACTTGACGCCTGCCTTGCTCATGAGCGGCTTCCAGAGGCTCTCAGATGTCCCTGGGGCACCCAGCTTCAGGGCCAGCAGGGCTGCCTGGTTCCCTTTCTGGTCATCTCTGGCCTTGAATGAGCTCCTTTACTTTCTGCCCACTTAGCCAGGTATGTGAATTCCTTTTTAAAGTTCTGTTTGTCTTTCTGAGGTCTTGTGTGCCAGGAGAGCTTTGCCTTATTGCTTGTTGAGGACTGTCTGGCGGGCTCCCAAGAGGCACTCCTTTTTTTGGTGTTTATTTATTTTAAGGGGGGGTGGCTATTGCTAATGGGGGATGGGCAGAGAGAGAGGGAGACGGAGGCTCCAAAGCAGCCGCCACTCTGACAGTACAGAGCCCGATGCGGGGCTCGAACTCACAAGCTGAGAGATCATGACGTGAGCCAAAGTTGGACGCTCAGCCAACTGACCCCTCCAGATGCCCCTCGAGTCCCTCTTACCCATTTCCATGTCCTCGGGGAGACCTCCCCCCCGCCCCTTGCTAGCTTGTTTCTCTCAAGCATTTCTCACTTTCTAGTTTTGTGGAAAGTTTTGGCAAAGGATACAGGAGTGCTGATGCATAGGGGCACTTGTACCCCAATGTTTATAGCAGCACTTTCAACAATAGCCAAATTATGGAAAGAGCCTAAATGTCCATCAACTGACAAATGGATAAAGAAGTCGTGGTTTGTATACACAATGGAATACTACGTGGCAATGAGAAAGAAAGAAATATGGCCTTTTGTAGCAACGTGGATGGAACTGGAGAGTGTGATGTTAAGTGAAATAAGTCATACAGAGAAAGACAGATACCATGTGTTTTCACTCTTATGTGGATCCTGAGAAACTTAACAGAAGTCCATGGGGGAGGGGAAGGAAAAAAAAAGGTTAGAGAGGGAGGGAGCCAAAGCATAAGAGACCCTTAAAAACTGAGAACAAACTGAGGGTTGATGGGGGGTGGGAGGGAGGGGAGGGTGGGTGATGGGTACTGAGGAGGGCATCTGTTGAGATGAGCACTGGGTGTTGTATGGAAACCAATTTGACAATAAATTTCCTATTTAAAAAAAAGATAAAAAAAGAGAAAGTTTTGTAGAAAGTGTCAGCCTCATTGGCTCAAGAACGCACCGGGATGTGCCACTGGCATATACACCATAAGGTCTTTTGAATATTTTTTGGTGAAAAGAATTCTGATCTTAAATGGAGATTATTCCAATTTTATTTTGAATTCAGGTAAAATCTATTTTTCCTCACAAAACAAGTCTTATGTGTAGGTGAGTCAGGAAGCTCCTGGGCTTTAAAAGTTGTGAGGACACCGTGTGTGACACCAAAAAATTAAAATCTTTCCGAAAGGGACAGTTTTGTTGGCCCCTTTCAGTGATGGGCTCACGTGTGGCGTTTTCTGTGGGACGCATGTGGCTTAGAATGAGGGGCTTCCTCTCTCTGAGCCTCAGTTTCCCTGTGGGATAAGAAGTGTGGGCGGGTTGGGGCGCCTGGGTGGCTCAGTCGGTTAAGCGGCCGACTTCGGCTCAGGTCACGATCTCGCGGTCCGTGAGTTCGAGCCCCGCGTTGGGCTCTGTGCTGACAGCTCAGAGCCTGGAGCCTGTTTCAGATTCTGTGTCTCCCTCTCTCTCTGCCCCTCCCCTGTTCATGCTCTCTCTCTGTCTCAAAAATAAATAAGCATTAAAAAAAAAAAATTAAAAAAAAAAAAAAAAAGAAGTGTGGGCGGGTGTGTCAGGAGGTCTGTGGGCCCTGCTCTGGGCTGGGGGCTCTCCCAGGAGCCCGTGGTAAGCAAGCTCCTGGCAAGCGGGCAGGCAGCCAGCTCTGCCTGGCCCCCCCCTCCCCCCAGAGGCAGATGGGAGCAAGGATGCCATCGCGGACTCAGGTGGGACCCCATTATTCAGTAGCCTGCCGCATGTGTGGGGGGCTGAGGTGGGTCCTCATCACCAGCCCTTTTTCCAGGTGGTGAACCGGCTGGGCCTGGACTCTCTATCCCCTTTCAACCCTAAGGAGAGGATCATCGAGTGAGCACAGCCCTCACCCCCGCAGACACCTGCCTCAGTCCTTCCAGAGCCTTCCACTTGGCCACTCATCATCGGCAAATGCCAGGGTGCCCGTGCCAGCCATGAGGCCGGAGGCTGGTTGAGGAGACACAGTGAGGTCCCAACAGGGTCCCACTGTGTCCTCACAAGGGCTTCTGCGTGGGCATGGCCACTCTGCAAACTGGGACTGTGTCCCCTCCCCTGTGTTGGTGAGGGGGTGTGTGGGAGGGGCCTGGGGTCAGGGGTCAGGGTCTGAGCCAGCCCTGCCCTCACAGCCTGGAAGTAGTGACCCTGGATCCTGTCTTCCATTCCCCTATCCCTGAAAGCCCCATCCCCCATCCCTGGCCCTGCGTGACGGAGGACACATCCCCTGTCCCTGCCCCTAGCTCTTCCCTCCCCTCTCTGAGCTTTGCTGAGCCGACCCTTCCCCACAGGTACCTGGTCCCCAACAGTGGGCCTGAGCAGAGCCTGGTGAGCAAGTCTCTGTGTGCCTTCGTCCGTGAGGTGGGCGCCCGCTCCGCGGCCCCGGGGGGTGGCTCAGTGGCAGCGGCCAGTGCAGCCATGGTGAGTGCAAGGCAAGGGGCGAGGGACGAGGACAGGGCCCGGGGCGCTTGGCCTGGGGTCCCGAGTCTCACGCGTGGCTCATGCCTCGCCTAGGGTGCCGCGCTGGCCTCCATGGCCGGCCTGATGACCTATGGGCGGCGCCAGTTTGAACACCTGGATGCCACCATGCGGCTCCTGATCCCGCCCTTCCACGCGGCCTCTGCTGAGCTGACCGCGCTGGTGGATGCAGACGCCCGGGCCTTCCAGGCCTACCTGGTGAGTGCTCAGAGAGGGGGTCAGCTCATGATGGGGGGCGCGGTGGGGAGAGAAAACTCCTGCGGGGTCACAGAGAACTTGCAGGAGGGGGAGGGGCTGTTGCAGGCTCCGGTGTCTGGGCACCAGGGGAGGTTGGAGCCCCCACCTTGAGCGTGAAAGGCTGCTTCAGGGGCTCTGTGGGTTTGGCGCAGGCGTGACCCCACGCTCACATCCACGGCGGCGGCGGGGTGGGGTGGGAAGTTCAGTCCAGGCTCAGCACCTGCCCCCCAGCTGCCCCTGAGTTCTACAGTCGGGTTGGCACCCAGACCCGCAGACGCTGCAGGAAGGCGTCAAACAGGGCGGGTGGGCAGTGGAAATCCTAGAAGAGCCGGTGACCGATGGTCCAAGAGAGACTGGAGAAGATGTTTCAGCCACAAGGTAGAAAGAGAACCACAGGGAGAGCTGGCGGGTCAGATCAGAACCCGCTCGCTCACGGGCAAGAGGCAGCTGGTGTGCCGGGTGGTGGGCGACAGAGAAGGGGCTCAGAACCCAGGGCAGAGGACGGAGGAGTCCAGGACCAAAGCCTGGCTGTGTGTCTGTGTCTGAGAGCAGTTCCTGGTGGAAGGTCCCAGGAGAGGCATGAGCTCGCAGCTGCCAGCCGCCCCAGAGCCACCTCGTGGGCAGAGCTGGGGTGAAGGGCAGTCTGGGGAGCAGGCGGGCCCGCACTCTGATGACCGCTGGTGACCTCCAGGGCATGCCGTGCACCCCCAGAGTGAAGGCTGTATGCAGACAGAGAAGAATCAGAGTCTCATCTAAGTCACCATCTGGAACTCAAGTTCATGTCCTCTGGGAGGGAGGTGTAGAGACAGATCTCCTTTTCCCATTTGTGTTTTTATGTTTAAATTTCATTTGTTTGCTTTTGAAAGTAGGTAAAAGCTTCAGGGGGTTCAGAATTCACAAGGGCAGGAGAGTAGCAGATGAGAAGACCCGATGCCCTGCCTCCCCTTGCCCACACGCCCTAAACAGGTGCAAGTTCTAGGGCATGTGTCCTGGGATGGTTATCTATATTCTCATAGATGCAGCTTTTCTTTTTCTCTCCTTTCTTACACAAATGGCATCATACGTGTTCTTAGTTTGCCTCTTGCATTTCTAACTTGGTGTTCTGTCAGATCTTTCTATACTGGCACATAGAGACCACACCCCTCGCTGCCAGCACAGATCTTCCCCAACCTCCCAGGGGGTTACATCCAATAAGCCCATCATAGACTGGAAACAGTGTAAGGCGAAAATGCATTTGTTGCATGTAACTTACGCACATCACACTTAGCTGGTCTGCCTTACACGTGCTCAGAACACTTCCGTTAGCCTGGGGACGGGCACAGCCGCCTGGCCCACAGCCTGTTTTACAAGGAGGGTGGACGTCTCGAGTAGTTGACCGAATACCGTACTGAAGTGACAGGCAGACCGTGTGGGCCCAGAACGGTCGTCGGTGTGCGGGGACCGCGTGGCCGCCCAGCCCCGGGGTGACACGGCGTGTGGAAACTCCAGGCACCGTGTTTACTGAACGCACATCCTTTGGCGCCGCTGACAGTCGAAAATCCTAAGCCGAACCCTTGTAAGTTGGGGACCGTCTGTATCCTGCAGACGTCTGGGTCACAGCGTGGTTGGCCAGCCCCACTGGGGGATTTAGGCCCTTTAGTCGGCACCCGGGCGGTTGCTGTGGACACCTCTGGCGTCTGTCACTGGGGGCGGTGGGCAGCCTGTGGGAATGATTCGCAGAAGGACTTGCTGCCCAAGGTGGGTGCGCTTCTTTGAAGGACGCTGCCAGGTGGCCCTTGCGGGGCTGCACGGATGGGGCTCTGCCTGAGGGGTCTGAGGGCTCCTCCCCCGGACCCCTGCCGTCGGACTTGTAGTCACCCCGTGGTTTGTCTCCTGGAGCGGCCCTGGCGTGTGCTGCTCAATGTGTGTGGCAAGGAGCGTTTCTTGTATTTCTCACGGCTGTGTTGTGTCCCTTCTGGAGAGGAAAGGCACTTTCCCGCTGGCTAGGACCTTCTTGCACACTTGGGACTCGCTCTGTGGCTTGCCACTGGCCGTTTGCTTCCGGCGGTGCTCGTGCTGGTTCCTGACCGGGAGCTTTGTAGGCTGCATGGGTTTTCGTCCCTGAGCTTGGAGTCTGCCGTTTGTTCTTTCCTGTCACGGTTCACAGGGCCTCCTGGCCGTGCTTGCTGGGCTTCTTCCTGGTTCTTCCCAGACTCCTGTGCTCTGAGAGGCGGTTAGGGAGAAGCATCAGTTTAAATATAGATACAAACATTTAGGGCTAACCACCAGCGATTAGAAATAAGGTGAATGAATAGAAAACAACGGGAGGGAGGTAGAAAAATGAAAATCTAATCAGAAGGCAGGGAAGAAAAGAAGGATAATCAGCAAGAGTGTGTGATTTAGAGAGCGCACCGTCGGAAGTCACACACGCGAGAGCGAGAGCAGTGTGCCACGTTCCCTGGAAGCAGGTGGAGTTCTGGAAAAAAAAAAGGGACATTCTTGTCTTGTGCCAAATGCACAAGTAATTTTCAGGTGGGGTTAAACAAAGTTCACAGTAAGCCTAACTCCAAGTGGGTGGCATCCTCGCCTGGACACAGATGTGACCGCGTGAAGGACAGGCTTCACTGACATCAGCCCCGATTGGCCCAGTGGAGACTCGGAGCACCCAGCCTGCGGCCTCACGGTGACAGCCGGGGTCAGTGCCCCACGTGTGTGAGGACTGCTGTGGAGACTGGGGGGAGGCAGCCCCGGGAGACTCAGGGGACG
This sequence comes from Panthera uncia, assembly GCF_023721935.1. Classification (NCBI taxonomy): domain Eukaryota; kingdom Metazoa; phylum Chordata; class Mammalia; order Carnivora; family Felidae; genus Panthera; species Panthera uncia. Next base: position 619,076 of record NC_064810.1, read on the forward strand.
CTGGGGCAGTGACTCGGTGGGTTCTGGGCGGGGCCAGGGCTCACTTGCCATCAGGCCTGCTGACACAAGCGTCGACGTTTGGGTGGAGCTTTATCCAAATCTTCAACAGGCACATTCCCCACCCGGCAAAGCCCTCAGGCCCTGGGCCCTTGCAGTGGGCAGGGTGGGATTTCGGTGTGTGAGGGAGAGGCCTGGGCAGACGGGGGTGCACAGAGGGGGAGCTGACGTAGTCACCGGCGTAGGGTGAGCATGGCCAGTCCCGGAGGAGGGCCCGAGCCAGTACCGGTGGGGGACACACCCGTGAGGTCTAGACTCGAGTGGTACAGTTGCCTGTGTTTTTTTTAAAGTTTATTTTTAATTTTTTAATGTTTATTTATTTTTGAGAGACAGAGACAGAGCGCCAGCAGGGGAGGGGCAGAGAGAGAGGGAGACACAGAATCCGAAGCAGGCTCCAGGCTCTGACCTGTCAGCACAGAGCCCGATGCGGGACTTGAACCCAAGAACCACGAGATCATGACCTGAGCTGAAGTTGGACACTTAACCTACTGAACCCCCCAGGTGCTCCCAGTTGCCTGTGTTAACGCACAAGCAGTGACTGGAGTCCATGCTGTGTGAGGGGACACCTGGTCCCTGAGGGCGTCCCCAATCCCTGAGTGCCTGGAACCTGGCAGAAGTGCTCCCAGTGCATCCATGCCTGCAGAAATGCCAGCCCTGGGGGTGCTGGTGTGGACACTGCCCCTTGACCTGCCCAGACTCTCCGTGTGGCCCCAGGCTACGGCCACTGCTCACCCCACTCGCTTGTGTGTTCTGTTCTGGCAGGAGGCAACGAAGCTGCCCAAGGACACACCTGAGGACAGGGACAGGTGAGTCGTGGGGCAGTGCCGCCCCGGGGCCATGAACACCCAGGTGCCTTGATCTCGGAGACATTTAATCCACCCGCTGGGGCTGTGTTGTGATTGGGGAATGACTTCCCTGTTGGCCCCACCCTGGTTCTGTGTGCTGGCGGGGTGCTGTGGGTGGGGTCCGGGCGGCCCCTGGGCTCTCACCATGGACCCCCTTGGTTTTAGGCATGCGGCTGCCCTGCAGGAGGGGCTGAGGCAGGCGGTGGCCGTGCCCCTGGCGCTAGCAGAGAAGGTGGCCTCGCTGTGGCCCGCGCTGCAGGAGCTGGCACAGTGTGGAAACCTGGCCTGCCGGTCCGACCTGCAGGTGCTTGGGACTCAGCCTCCCATTGTAGGGGAGCAGCGGGGAGGGTCGTTGGGTACTTACTGAGCCAGGCCCCAGGCAGGAGCACTTCCCATGGGGTCCTGGCTGGTCTTAGCCCGCAGAGCATATTGGTTCGTCCTGTTTTAAAAGTGGGAAGTAAGGATTTTATTTAAGCCTGCATGGCAGAGGGGCTGAAAGTCTAATGTATCTCCAGAGTCCACCCCTGACCATAGCCCACAGACCGTCCTGGGGACCCCATCTCCTACCCTGCCTCATCCTCTCCCCTTCCCTCCTTCTCACGGCTGCTATTCTGGAAAATGCCTAAGCCCCCTCGCAGATGTGCACAGGTCACCCTGTGCCCTGCCGGTGCGTGGAAGTCTCAGGGTGTGGGAGCATCAGAATGGGCTCTGTGATTTCCACAGTCTGTCCTGAGCTCCAGTGTGTGGGGTCTCTACAAGAGAGACACCTGTTTTCAGTGGTCCTGGGGCCTTGGAGAAGCCTCTCTTCCTCCCCTGGGGGGCAGCCATAGGCCATCTGGGCACAAGTGGCTCGGCGGTTCTGGGTTCTGGATTCATCCCCAGGCCGTGCTCTGACCTGCTCTCCCCTGGTGGCTGGCAGATGGGAAGCAGGGATGGGACTCAGGAGCGCCGGCCATAGTCAGAGCCTGAAGCTGGCAGGCCAGCAGGCCACGCCTTGCTCAGACCCGAGGGGGCCTCATTTTCTTTCTTTTTAGAAAAAATTTTTAAATCTTTATTTATTTTGAGAGAGAGACAGAGTGTGAGCAGGGGAGGAGCTGAGGGGAGGGAGATGCAGAATCAGAAGCGGGCTCCAGGCCCCGAGCTGTCAGCACAGAGCCCGATGCGGGGCTCGAACTCACGAACCGTGAGATCGTGACCTGAGCCGAAGTCGGATGCTTAACCAACTGAGCCACCCAGGCGCCGAGGGGACCTCATTTTCTCCGCTCTGGCTGTGGTTGTCATCTGTTTCTGGAGGGGCCAGGCCAGAGCCCCCCCCGCTGTGCGTGGAGCCCCATAGCCTCCTCAGACAGGCCAACCCTGTGTCTCACGGGGACCCCTGGGGCGCTCAGTTTGCCATCTTTACTGATGGGGCGTGAGAGCCCCCAGTCGTGGCCCCGTGTAGCAGAGTGGGTAGAGCGGGCCTGCCATCTGCGGGGTCACGGACCGCCGGCCCCATGCCTGGCGCCTGTTGCAGGTGGCGGCCAAAGCCCTGGAGACAGGCGTGTTTGGGGCATATTTCAACGTGCTCATCAACCTGAAGGATGTCACCGACAGCGCATTTAAGGAGCAGGTGAGCGGGAGGGCATGGGGGCTGGGCCCCGTGGCGGGACCTGGAGGTTGCCCTCAGGGCTGTGGTTCCAAGATGCGGGCCTGGGGGAAGTGTCCACCTGTGGAGATGTTCCTCTGGCCTCCCGTGGTGGCCGTTGTCCTCTCTGGGGTTTCTGTGGTGGCAGGTGGCCAGGCCGCATCAGCTGGGGGAGGCTGGGGGGCTGCTCGGTGGGAGCCCCCATGCCCTCTATGGGGCCATCCTGAGCCGCCTTCCACACTCACCTGCCTGGTGGGGCCGCCCAGGCTGGGGTCCCCACGGTCGGTACCGTAGCACTGGCGCACGCAATCTCAAAGAACGGTCACCAACCTACGATGCGATCTTAGCTTCAGCCTCTGTGAAAATTTCGTTGTGATCGCTGTTGAGGTCAATTTGAGGAATATACTGTTCACCATTTTAAAGTGTGCAACTCAGCTCATTCTGCACATGTGTGACCACCACTCTATCAAGTTCCAGAACATTCTCATCACTCCAAAGGGAGGCCCCCCCCCATTGTAAGACCCCTTTTCCTCAGCCCATAGCCCCTGACACCACTCGTCTGTCTCTGTGATTTTGCAATAATCTTTAAAAAGTGACCTTCCAGCTCGGGACGAAGGCCTTTTCAGGGGCTGAGCTTGGCCTCTGAGGGAAGTTGCTGTCCACCACGTGCCCACGTGGCTGTGGACTGAAGGATGGGCGCGGGGACACAGCCTTACCCTCTGCAGTGGTGGCTAAAGTGGGAAAAACAGGAGGGTGGGGTCCTGGGCCTGGCAGTCTTTACATCTCAAGAGAGACATGAGAGGAATTGGGGGTCCCCAGGTGGGGGGCTCGGGACCACCCCAGAGAGGATGGGCCAGGGAGCATGGCCAGAGGGCGCAGAGAGGTGGCAGGGACTGTGGGCTGGCGGGGACGGGCTGCGGGTGCAGGGTGACACCTGGCCTTTGTCTGGCAGACCCGCCAGCACATCTCCAGCCTCCTGCAGGAAGCCAAGACCCAGGCAGCGCTGGTGCTGGACCGCTTGGAGGCCCGGCAGGAGTGAGGACGCCGGAGACCTCGTGGGCTCTGCACCCCTCGGTGCCCCTCCCCCTTCCCAGAAGGGTCCAGCCTCGCCCGACAGCATAGGACAGCCTCCAGTCACCACCCCTGTGGGGCCCGGGGCGGGCTGGGCAGGGCCAGGGCTCTGTTTGGGGTGGCAGAACCACCTCCCGCCATCTCTTGTGGCTTCTAGTAAAGTCACGGCATAACAATAGTGTAGTGTGTTTGGGGCTGGAGTGTGTTTGGGGCTGGAAGTGTGTTTGGGAGAAGAAGGGAAAGGTCGAGCTACGTGGGCGGGGATGGGGGGCTCATGACAAGTGCACATGGGGGCAGGTGGTCAGAGGAAGTGTGGGCACAGCATGAGGTGACACACTGGTTCCAGGATTCCATGGATGGGTGTGAGATGCCACTGGGGCCTGAGCCACAGGTCGCTGGGAGTACCCGGGGCTCACTGAAGGGTGCCTGGGCTAGGTAGCCCTGGGGTCATGCACGGGACAGAAGCGCCCCAGATAGTAGGGCCCCTCCATCACATCTCAGGGAGGGGGTGTGGCCGGCGTCCGGTGCTGTGGGGGTGGCCAGGTCCAGATGCTGGGGCGGGTGAGGAGAAAAAGGAACAGCATGCTGGGAATTCGTGGGGTGGGTGATGAGTTCCCCTGACCTGGCTGGGAGGGGACAAACCATCAGACCCGGGGGTCCCAGGAGGGCAGTTCCCCCATCTCCCAGCCCACAGCCCCTCTACCTTCTGTTGCGTCCCCCTGCAGGATCTAGGGAGGGGTGTCGTGGAGGTTCCCCAGGGCTTCTGTAGGAGCGCAGGCTGGGCCCATGAGACCCGCCCGCCTGGCAGGCAGCCCCAGATTCAGGTGTTGCCGGGCCAGGGATGACAGCGGTGACTGAGGGGGGTGCGAGGGGCTCTGGGTGGGAGCTCCAGGTAGAGGAAGACAGCAGGTGTGCAGCGGCCCTGGTGAGGGGTGCTGGTGAGGCTCGGCGCAGGTGGCTGCGTTCCCCGGCGGGATGCCACCCTGGGGGCTCCGAGCCTTGACTGGGCGAGGGTGAGCTCTGCCACAGGAGGCCACGCCATCCCCAGCTGCAGGCTGAGCTTTTCCTAGTTTCCTCTTTCAAAAGACGCAACGTGTTACGCGCTCAAAAACCGAAGCGACGCCGAGGTTGCGTGAAGCCTCGTTACCCTGTCCCCGCCAGTGCCCCACGCCCTCTTCAGGGTTCACTGCTTCTGTGTTTTGTGCCCACGTAGCATCTAGTGAAGCGTGAACATAGATTCTCAATTCTTGCTTCACTGTGTAAGGAGAGCAGATTACATGCTGGATTTTGATTCTACTTCCCGAGAGCCCCGAAGGCCTTTCGTATTGGTATTTAGAGAATGTGTTTTATTCACCCATCCTTTCCCCGTAGTTTCTTAACCATTTCACTGTGAAATATAAGACACATTCAGAAACCACGACCAGTAGCTCAAGGATTTGTGCCCATGTCCTGGGTGACCCTCTCGTGTCACAGAATCCCCCTGACCCCCACAACCCTGCACTAAGATGACTGGACCCGTTTTCCTCTTGGCCCGTCAGGCAGGTGCAAGCTTGACAGTTCGGATGTCCCTGTTTGAACATTTGAGAGGGGATGTCAGTGACAGGTCGCTGGTGAGGAGATCTTAGTGAGGGGACGTTGGGGAGGGACATAAATGAGAGGATGTTATTGAAGAGATGTTAACGAGGGGACGTTGTTAAGGGGACACTGATGTGGGCCTTACTGTGGGGACATCATTCATGAGGGATGCTGGTGTGTGGACACTGGTAAGGAGACGGGTTAGCATATGGTTAGTATATGTTTGGGGTGTTAGGGATGTTTGTTAGGGCATGCTGCTGAGGGAACCTTGGCGAGGAGACGTGAATGTGGGGATATTAGAGGGCATGTGTTGCTTTGAGAGTCAGGAGGAGTGTTGCTGGTGTGGGCCCCTCATCGAGATTGTGAGGGTCTAGATCATTCTAGTCCAGGTCTGTCCTTCCTCCAGAGCAGAATTCACAGGACATTCACTCAGGATGAGAGACCACTTCAAACACATTGTTGCAGAGGTCACAGAGTACACGTGTTGTTTCTGGGTAAGGGGACCAACGGCCTTGGGCACATTAAAAAATTTTTTTTAAATGTTTATTTATTTTTGAGAGAGAGAAAACAGAGTGTGAGCAGGGAAGGGCAGAGAATCCAGAATCCAGAATCCAGAATCCAAAGCAGGCTCCAGGCTCTGAGCTGTCAGCACAGAGCCCAATACAGGGCTCAAACCCACAAATGGTGAGATCATGACCTGAGCAGAAGTCGGACGCTTAACTGACTGAGCCACCCAGGCGCCCCAACTGATGCACATTTTTGAGGCCTGGGGAGTCCACTGAGCTCCCACAGGGAGCTAGGACCCCCACTTTTGGGCGTTGGATGCTGGTGATGCCTCGTGGTTGGCACCTCTCACCGTCCTGGGTGGGTTCTGTAACCACTGTGCCGTGTGCTTTGGTTTCAGACTTCTGGCCTCCACGTTGGGGGACAATCAATTTCTGTTGTTTAAGCCACCCAGTTAGTGGTGTCTTGTTGAGGCAGCCCGAGCAAACAACGAACAGGAAGGTTAGAGGGTGTACCTGCGGGAGCCGGTGGCTTGGTGTGGTCCTCCAGGCAGCACTTCCCGGATGGTGAGTTTAAAAGACCAGGGAGTCTGAACAAAATGTCACTTAGAATCTCTCTACCCAAATGGCCTCATGCAAACCGACAAACTTTTTTTTTTTTTTTGAGAGACAGAGACAGAGAGAGGGAGCAGGGGAGGGGCAGAGAGAGAGGGAGAGAGAACCTCAAGCAGGCCCTGTGCCCACAGCTCTGTGCTCATGACTTGGGGCTTGAACTCAAACAGTGAGATCAAGAGTCAGACGCTTAACTGACTGAGCCACCCAGATGCCCTACAACAAACATTTTTAAAGCACTTTGGCTTGGTTTGGGGATAGAGAGGGACTTCCCTGAGCAAGTAGCATTCTTTTCAGCTCAATGCCGGCAAGACAGGTGTGGATTCCATGGAATCCATGGTTGAAGCTGTCCAGTCTATACATTGGGGTGGTGTGGACAGTCAGTGCTCGGAGACAGCACCTGCCCCCAGGAGAGGAGGCCAGCCGGGGCACCATGATCAGTCCTGGTGGCATGTGAACGGTCTGAATGTCTCCATGGCCACTGCTAGGGTCCTTGGTGGGCACACACATAAGGAGGTGGAGAGCAGGAGGCAGTTCAAAGCCTTTATTGTATGGGGGTGAGTGCATACAGGAATGTGCAGGGATGCTGTCACAGCTCAGTCTGGGACAGGTGACCTCCAAAGGCCAGGCGGACACTTTGGAGCAAGCCCAGTGGAGTTGGTGGGGCCCACAGAGACCCTCTGGAGCATACCGGAGGGGCTGAGGAGCCCAGGGCTGAGGCTGGGTGGGGGGCGGGCAGCGAGGGGCCTGTCCGAGGAGGATCTGGAGCACTGGCCACCAGGGTGCACCCCGGGAAGCCTCTAGGGTCCAGAGAGGACATGGAGAGCGGGGCGTGGGCAGGAGGGGTGTAAGGCTGTGGGACCCTCTGGAGGAGCTGGGCGTGGGTGGGGGTCCTCCTTTCCTGACCTCACACCCACACCTGGAGAGATCGAGTCCCCAGCATGCGGGGCCTCTGGGTGGGGTCTGAGTAGCACCACGGATGGGAGAACGGCGCCTGCGGGCCGGGGAGCTGGGGGTGCCAGGCTGAGGGCGCGGGGCAGGGCGGGGCAGGGCGGGGCAGGGCGGGGCAGGGTGGGGCTGGGGCCGGGCCGGGGCAGGGGCAGTGTGGCCTTGGGGGCTGGGAGTTCGAGATGCCGGCTGGAAGCCGGGGCCGGGGGCGCAGGGCAGGGGGGACGTCGGGGCGGGGGCTGGGGGCCGCTAGCAGATCCAGCGGATGAACCTGTCGAAGAAGCCGGGCTGTGCCAGGCTGTCGTAGTCCTTCTCGCGGAAGACGGAGGCCGCGTCGCCCAGGCTGATCTTGGACAGCACGTCCGCGTCCACGTCGCCGCCCACGGCCACCACGGTGGGCACCACGTTCTGCTTGCGCATGGAGTGCACCGCCTCCTCCAGGCTGTCGTTGCCCGTGACGCCGTCGGTGAGGAACACGAAGGCCAGCTCGGCGTGCCGGCGCGCGCCCGGGCGCGCACCGCGCACCACGTGGTTGATGGCGTGCACTATGCCCGCGCCCACGTGCGAGAAGGAGTTGAGGTAGCGCGCGCCCTCCAGCGCCTCGTGGATGACCGTCAGGTTGGACGTGAGCGGGAAGGCCACCTGCTGCTCGCCCGGGCCCCCGAACTGCAGCAGGGCCACGCGCGCGTTGAGCGGGTCGTCGTCCCTGCGCGCCAGCGTCAGCCGCCGGGACACCTCCTCCACGAAGCGCCGCGCCTTGTGGAAGTTCTGCTCTCCCAGCCGCTCGGAGCCGTCCAGCAGGAAGACGATGTCCACAGGCCGCTGCGTGCACTGGGCCACGTACAGCTCTGGGGGCAAAACGGGGTGGTGGGCGGGCGACCCGGCTACCTGTCCTGGCCGCCGCAGGCCCTGGTGCAGCCTGGCGCCCCGCCTGGCTGTGCCCTGTGCCCATCTATGTACACCGTCCCCCACTGGAGCCCTAAGAGCCACCAGGGTTGTGGGGTGGCGTCCAAAGTCACCCATCATCGGGAACCCTTACCATAGTGACCCCAGGCGAGGATGGGGGCTCCTGCCCCATGTCCTCGGAACCTGTCACCATCTTTGCTGGTTTTGCTCTCACCAGGAAATGTCCCCCAATGTGAGGGCCGAGAGGCTTATTTCTACCCTCCAAGCACTGTCTCTCCAGGCCTTCCTGGGCAGGAAGGGGACCCCTGAAATGGCCACAGCCCACAGTACGGGTGGGAGAGAGGGTCAGGGAGGCTGTTTTCGAATTTGTAATCACGTAAAAAGATCTCATAAAGACTTCCAGCCCCGAAGACCTCCAGGTTGCAGGGACGCATCTGTGGCCGTAACCCCCTCAGTCCCTGTTGCCCCAAAGCTGCCAGTGCTGGCTGGGCCACACTTCTCCCAGTTTTGGGGGCACAGGCAAGGGGAGCCGGTGTCCTCTCTGACTGGACACCAGTCTGGTAGGCAGTAGGCACAGGTGCACCCAGACCCCTGCAGCAGCCTGGGTGACTCTGTTACCTGAGGAGGGCCTTGCTGGTGTCTGGGTGGTCACCAGCCCTGGACACGCCAGACAGTGTGGGGGCGAGGCCACGCCTCTGCGGGATGCGGACGCCACAGCACAGCCTGAAAACCCACTCCTCGTATACATGTGGCCCTCCCTCCACAGACATGCGGCCAGGCCCCCCTGCTGCAGCCTTGCTGGAGACTTCAACCAGAGCCACAGTCGGGGCTGGGTGGCCGGTCCTGCTTGCATTCAGCTCCTGAGCCCTACGGGCCCCCCTCTGGGACGTGGGTCCAGGTTTGCTGACCCCTGGGGCCAGGAGCGTGGGGATCCCATCAAGGAGGTTCTGACTCCTGGCACCAACGACCAGGGCCTCAGCCCAGGACCCAGGTTTGGGGCGGCTCTGCGGGCACCGGGCGCCCGCCTGCACAGGGGGCTGCTTCAGTCCAGCCCCCAGCCAGCGGCATGTCGCCCCAGCACATCACTTGCACAGCAACGTGTTCACATTCTTTTTCAGCTTTTATAGAACGTTTAAGATGTGATCACAACATCTGAAGGATGCTCCCCTGGGTGCGTCACCACGCGGTGTGGATGCCAGGCCACCAGCAGGTGGAGCAACGATTGCAGGATTCTTTTTAAAGGAGCTTCTATTAATGACATAGCTTATTTTGGGGGCAGTGCGGATGAAAAGCAGCTTCTGCTTTAAATCCACACAGCCAGGACTTGCTGAAAACGTCTAGCAAGTAGTCTAGGTCCCCCGCGCTCCCAAGTCACTCCCAGCAGAGACACGTGGGGGGAGGGGAGTTTTCCCCAAGGCATCAACCAGGGAGGTTGACAAAAACGCACAAGGGGTGACCACAGGCAGAAGCTGGAGGGGAAGCTAGGGGTTCTGGGCTTATTTACGAGGCTCTGCTCCTTTCTCTCAATTTTTGGCTAAATAATGGCTCCCCCAAAGATGTCCACATCCTAATCCTGGAGCCTGTGAACATGACCTTATACGGCCCAAAACAAAAACAAAAAGCAAAAAACAAAACCAAAAAAACCACCGCAGATGGAATTAAATTATGACCTTGAAACTATTCTGGATTCTCCAGTGGGCCCTAAGTGCCACCACAAGCTCCTTATAAGAGGGAGACGGAGCAGTCAGGCTACAAAAGGGACAGGCTCTGTGACAACGGAGGCAGACAGGAGCTGGAGGAGGCAGGAAGGATCTTCCCTGGAACCCCCGGAGGGAGCGTGGCTCTGCCACAGCAGGGTCTTGGATTTTCGGCCTCCAGGCTGAGCGAGAATAGATTTCTGTTGTTTTAAGCCCCTTAGCATGTGGTGGCAGCCACCGGGAGCTAACGCAGCTGGGCCGGGCAGCTCTGGCCAGCCCTGCATGTGGGCAGCCCCTGCGGCTTCAGCAGAGGGCCAGTGCGGTCTCAGGGTCCCCCACAATGTCCCTGTGCACCAGCTTAAACGTGTCAATGAACAGTTCCATCCAGTCCTGCCGCTCGTTGCCTGTGGCGAACTTGGCTCGCTCTGCGGTGTAGACCAGCACGGCCACCAGCCTGGAGTAGGCGGCCGGGTCCTGCGTGAACTCCGTGGCGTTTAGCAACTGTTGGATCAGGGGGATGGTCCTGGGGAAGGAGGCATCCGGGCCCTCTTCCGTGCGGAGGAAGGTGACCGGGGGCTCGCCGCCAGGCCGCGGTCCATCTGCAGGGGCATCCAGAGAAGGCAAGGGGGTGGGATGAGGAGGCGGGAGGCTGCAGCTCCCCCACTGTCAGCACGGGTGCCAGAGCTCACAGGGGACTTGGGGGCCAGCAGCAAAGCGCATTGCCGGGGGGACGGGGAGCAGAAGCACCTTCGGGGTCGCTACAGACCTGGAGACCTGCAAGACTCTTGTACACAAGGTGGCACTGAGGCTTGACCAGTCTCGGGTTGGCTTCTAGCGGCTTGAGGCTGTGCCCCCGGAGGACCCCAGCCCCACTTACAACACCTGACCGAGAAAAGCCAGTGCGGCCGGGAGAGTTTAGTTGGTTCCAGCCCCCACCTGGCGATCGGCAGGGGCGCCCCGGACCCCCTCTCAGAAGAGCTACCAGAAACCTTGCTGTGATAAATCCTCCTTCCTGTGTTGAGGCGCCATCTTCCACTGCCCAGAACTGTCCCCTCACGGACCCGGGGGCTCCAACACGGACACTCGCGGCGTCAGGGCCTAATCTTGTGGACGCCCTTCTCCAGGTGCATGCACCACGGCCTCCTGTCCTAATGTTCCAGGAGTTTCTGTGTCCTCTGGGTAGGTGCCAGGTAGCAAACCCAGGCGGCCCGGTCCCGTGGAGCCCACACCCCCGACACACGCACTGCCCCCCGTGCCTGAACCCCTGCACGCCCAGCCCTAGAGAGTCTCCCGCCTCTGTCCCAGGCGAGTTGGGCTCAGGTCGCCTTGGGGCTCCCGCCCCTGCAGCAGCCGCCCAGACCAAGCTCAGTCTGCACCTCAGCTGGGGTCCAGCTCTGTTTCTCTTTGAAGCTCTCGTGGTTCCGACCCAACCAAGCAAGCTGCTCCCTGGTCTAGGGGTGGCTAGGCCTCTGGGTGGATGGAGCCATTTGGCCCAGAAGGTCAGGGTCAAGCCACAGCCAACAGCATCCACCTAACATCCTGTTTGCGGCCTGGAAATGCCCAGAGGCACACCCAGCCCTCAGGGCGCCAGGGGATGGTTCCCAAGATCTTATCCTATAGTTACATCTGCTTTCTTCCTCTCTGGTCACCGTGTCTAGTATGCTTGGAAATTTTGGTCGCTTTAAAGGATGAGCTTATTTATGACTTTAGCAGAAAAGGTAGGAGAAGATGGAGAAGGGCCTCCCAGGGGGACCACCCCCTTTTACTGCAGGGTCTTGGAGGCTCAGGGGAAGCAAGGTCAGCATCCCAGTGGCCAGTGTTACTCTAACAGCAAAACCAGAGACCTCACAAGAAAGGAAACCGCAGCCTGATACCGCTCATGAACACAGATGCAAAAGTCCCCAACGAATTGTTAGCAAACCAAATGCCACAATATACAAAACAATTTGTACACCACAACCAGATGGGATTTATCCCAGGTCTGCAAGTTTGGCTCACCATCTGAAAATCCATGCCCTCCATCACATTAACATGCTAAAGAAGCTAAGTCACACGATCCTATCCAAACATAAAGAAAAAGCACATGACAAAGCCTTCGCACTGGTTCATGATGGAATCCTCGGTGACAAGGAACAGAGGGACCTTCTCAGCTTGACAAAGAACCTCTACAAAGAACCTCAGCTAACTTCGTACTCAGTGCTGAAAAACTCGAAGCTTCCCTGCCACGGCTGGGGCACGGCGAGAGTGTTGGGCCCTGGCACCAGGGGTGAGGCTCTGGGTTCTGGCCTTCAAGGGGCCAGCCTGATGGGGGGCCCCACCCCAGGACGGGCAGGGCAGGGACACAGTGGGGGGGGGGGACGGTCGGCAGCTCCGTGTGGCCTCAGGTCTCAGACAGCTGTGGGTACTGCCTCCAGCCATCGCCAGCTGACTCTGGGGACCCCAGGCCCAGGTGGCATCCAGAGTGATCCCAGAACTCACATAGCCGTGGTGTGGCCAGAGGTGCAACCGTGATGGCCACTTTCTGGGATGTTCTCTGTGAGGGGAAGTGTGGGGACTCCTGCCCCCAACCCAAGACAGTTCCTTCCCTCAGGTTGCCTTTGCGCCTTCAGTCCTGCCCCCTGAGGGGTATACACGCAAGCCCAGAAATGCTGACTTTGCACGGCAGACGTGGACGTGGGTGCAGGCCACGCGTTTCCTAGCTGTGTCCTCTGCTGGACCCGGCAGCATGGCCTCATGTGCCCCCACGGTGGCCCCCACCTCCCCGGGCCGGGTCATGGGAGGATACGGGCCCGGTGCCCGCGGCCCGGCCAGAAGGTGCAGGGCTGGTTCCAGAACCCAGGCTGGTGGGGAGGTCTCCGCCACACCCAGGGCACCTCCGTGGGCCCCCTGGCCTCAGTCACTGCACAGCTGAGCCTCGGAGGTAGCATCTAGATGCCAGGGGAGCGCGGACGATGCCGTCCTGCCCCTTCCCTGGCCCCACGGGACCCCAGGGACAGCCTCTCTGTGCACCCAGCACTTCAACCTCAAATGCAGCGCGACCGTATCAGGCGAGGACACAGGCCCGAACACAAGCGGGCACCTGCTTCCAGAGGCAGTGGCTCAGGGCTGTTGGGGCGGAGGCAAGCGGACCGGCCGGCGCCGTGTGGCGCTTCGTGCGTTCACCTCCCGGAGGTGAATCAGCCACTTTGTGGACCGGATCCAGGGCTTCCGCCTGTGGGAGCTGAGATGGCCCTGGGTTGTCTGCTCCTCCCGGAGGGTGGGGACCACAAGGTGACGAGGCTGTGAGTCTGCGCTGGAGACCAGTAGGCTGCCAGCCAAGCGCAGGCCGGGACAGAGCACCTCCCTAACATGTGCTAAATGGGGGTGGGGAGGGGTGGGGTGATGACCGAAGGGCTCCAGATGTCAACCCCCACCCCAGCCCCTCCTCAGACGTGCCGGGGTCCTGGGGCCTCGAAACCACCGGCGTGGGCTGAGACGCCAACCTGCAGGTGTTTTGCCAGGGAGGGGTCCCGCAGCGGCCCCTCCTGCCCAGCACCCGGTTGCTTGCTAGTCTAGGGCAGGGGGCTTGGCAGCGCCCCGAGTTACCTGTTTGGCAGGGAAGGTCCGGGCACACGATCTGAGGGTCTGGGAGCAAGGAAAGGGGCCGAGGGTCCCGGTCAGTCTCTGCTGGGGCCGGCGGGGGCTGGGCTCCCCCACTGCCCGTGGACGCCCCAGCCCCCTCCCCCCTGCCGCGGGTCCTCCTCCCCACCAGACGGACAGGCCCAGGGAAGCGTGTGGTCTGGCCGCTGCTCACCCGGGCACAGGACATCTGCCATGTCATCGATGAACTTCTCGGCAACTAGTTCAGAGAAGAGGGTCATGTTTCGCACCTGCTCCGGCTTGTCACAGGCGATGGAGTACAGGTTCTCGCTCTCGTGCCTCTCGTGGAACATGTCACCAATGCCGATGGCTGTCACCGTGACGTCATGGTTGCACAGCGCCCGCAGGTTGAGGTCGTCGTCCCGGGGGTCGTGGCGGCCGTCCGTGATGACCACCGCGAAAACGCGGGTCTTCTGGCGCCGGCTCTCCTTGATGAGCTTGTTGTAGGCGAACTTGAGGGCCGAGGGCGTCCAGGTGCCCCCAGCGATCCACTCCAGGTTCTTGACGGCCTCCTTGAAGCTGGACAGGGAGTCGATGCGCTCGTCATCCAGCTGGATGGCTTCGAAGGTGCCCTTGTGGCTGTACTGCACCACGCCCACGCGGGTTCCTGTGGCGGCCAGACACAGGCATGAAGGTGTCACCGCCTTGCGTGGCTCGCCACCCTCAAGCGGAAACTTGGGGACCCTGGGCAGAGCTGAGACCCCCTCCCTTGAATTTCTGTCTGTCCACCGACACTCGTGACGGGACCTCAGGGCTTCCGGCCTGCCTGGCCTCCCTGCCCGTGAGTGGGACCTCCTGACTCCCCACCCGCCCCAACCGCGGGCGCAGCTGACCGGTCTCTGACTTGGGGTCCTTGGCAATGGCCCCCAGCCTGTTGACCACGTTGATGACAAAGTTCTTTTCCAGGGTGAAGTTGGTGTAGCCGATGCTCTCGGAGCTGTCGATGACGAACACCACGTCCAGGGCCCCACACCGCTTCTCGCAGTCTGGGGGTCAGGGGCAGGGTCAGTGGGAGAGGCAGGTGGCTGTGTGCACTGACCCCAGGCCCTGGGAGACACGCCCACGGTGCACGGCCAGGCGCGCAGGGGGACACGGTGACCCTGAGGGGGAGGGCGCGACCCAGACAGAGGACCCTGACCCCTGGACGAGGGCCCCCCAGGGACACGAGTAGCCCAGCTCCTCCGCCGCGTGGGGACGAAGACTCACCGCAGCACCCGCATGTCTCCCTCACGTAGGTCATGACGTCGCACTCCTGCGACACAGGGGGGTCAGCCCCAGAGCAAGAAAACAAGTGCTCGCTGACCTCGGCCTCTGACCTCATCCCCGCCGCCCTTGCTTTCCCATTTCAGGAGGGAGGGGAACACCATTCCATCCCCACCTGACACTTACCGTGAGGCCGGGGTCTCCAGGGGGGCCGGGCTCTCCCTGGAGGAGGAAGGATGACAGTGAGGGGTGGTCCCTGTCTGGGCCGAGGCTGGGCAGCCCCCCACACGCTGTGCACCGACCGCACGGGTCCGCCACCGGCACAGCCCCGAGGTCTGGGGTGCACGCTGGCTGGGCTGGCCCAGGGCTGTGGCCTGAGCGCTGGAGGGACCAGCCACTGACCTACCTCGGGTCCTGGGGCTCCTTTTGGCCCCCGCAGGCCGGGCTCACCAGGGGGACCGGGATCCGCCTGAGGAGGGAGAAGGGCAGGCGGGTGGCAGCCTTGACCCTGGCAGGCCTACAGCCCCCTGCACCCCCTGTCCCTGCAGCCCCCATGCACTCTCAACCCCCGCACCCCCCTGTCCCCCCCCCCCCCCCCCCCCCCCCGTAGCCCCCGGCACCTCCCCTGAATCCTCCTGCACTCCTGGCCCTTGTAGGCCCCGGAAGCCCCCTGCACTCTCAGCCCCTGCAGCCCCCTGCACCCCCTGCACCCCCTGGCACCTCCCTGCACCCCTGGCCCTGAGTACTTACAGGCTCACCCTTCTCGCCCTTCCTCCCGGGCTCTCCTTTGGCACCAAAGTCACCTCTGCTCCCCTGAGACACGGGACACTGGTCAGCCAGGGGTGGGGAGCTGGGCACTGCCTCCACCCCCAGCCAAGACCTCCAGGGCGTCTGCGGGGGTGCAGCCTGCTTTTGTCGGGAAGAGCCTGTGCCTGGCAGTCGGGTTTGCTGCTGGGCCACTTCACATGGCATCTCAGGAGAGATGCGGTTTTCCGTCTGACGGAGACTAGCGCGTGGCAGTTACCACCATGCAGAGCTCAGCACGGGAAGCTCGTTGGTGGCCGAGTGGGAGGGGAGGGGCATGCAGGCCACCCCACGGTGGGCGCGGAGCGGGCCTCGGTACGTACCTCAGGGCCGCGAGGACCAGGCTCGCCTTTGTCTCCCTGGGAAGCAAGCACAGGTCATGGTCACGGAGCCTGAAGGGCTGTCCCTCGGGCGGGCGGCTGGCTTTCCCGGGGACCCAGAGATGTTTGGAAGCCCCCACCCCCACCCCCCACGCCTTATGGTCTCAGGTGTCACAACCTGTATAAAGCCATGGGGCTGAAGGTGAGTGCCACGGCAGCTGCACCGGGTCTGGGACGATTCCGGGGGCCCTGCCCCTGCCAGGTGACCCTGTGCCCACTCCCCTCACCTTGTCCCCGGGAGGGAGGCCCTTGCAGGAACTAGCGGGCCCCCAAACCCATGCCAGGACTTACAGGCGTTCCTCGGGGTCCTGGGTAGCTGAATCCAGGCCTGCCGGGGTCTCCCTGCGGGACGGGGAGGCCGGTCAGGGAGGGTCCAGTGGGAAAGGAAGACACCGGGCTGGCAGGGACCAAGGATGAGGGCGGAGGGGGCTGGGCTGCTGGCCCGGTGGGGGGCAGCCATGCGTGCAGGGCCCCGCCTGGGGAAGGACGTGCTACCCCCCAGGGCGAGAACAGCGGGGGCTGCCTGGCCCCCTCATGTCCCCCACGCCAAGGGGGCCGGGACTGGCACACTCCCGGCCGCCTCACTCTAGAGCTGAGGCTGGTCCTGTCCAGCAGGGTGTGGGGGGTACCTTGGGACCAGGCTGTCCTGACTCTCCACGGGGACCAGCGTCACCGGGGTCTCCCCGAGATCCCTGAGGGCAGAGAGAAAGCGGAGTCAGCACAGATGGGGACTGCTCAGCTCCAGCAACACTGCCCTTCTGGGGGGACCGGGCGCCCTGAGCTTTACGGCCCGCCTCTTCTTCCACGTGCCGCAGCCTGGCCCCCAGACTCCACACCCTGTCTCCCCCTTGCTGCCTCCCAAATGATAAAGCTGGACGCCTCAGGGCAGGGCATCCGTGTGAGGTGCACAGTGGCTCTCGTCCCCCCACTGTGCTGCTGTCCGAATGGGTCATGGAGACAGTGTCCTGCCTGGGAACAGTGTCCTGAGGACAGGAGGACCCAAGTGGCATTACAGGGTGGGGGCCCCAGAACCGCAGGGCCCTCCCAGGTGTCCCGCTGCTGACCTTCTTCCCGGGCTCTCCGAGAGCCCCCTGAGGGCCTCTGGGTCCAGGCAAGCCTCGGTCTCCCTGAAAAGAAATCGGATGAGGGCACCTCAGAGACCCCGCTGTTGATCACTGCAGATTAGGCAGGGATGGTGGGGGGTGGGGGGGTTCCTCCTGCTCTCCAAGAGGTCCTGGGCAGAAGGACAGGGGGTCCCAGTTCCCCCCCTCCAGCCGGGGAGCTGGGTGCCTGCCCTGGGAGGATGAGTGGCCTCACTTACCTTGGCTCCTTTGTTGCCAACCTCTCCAGCCAGACCCCGGGGCCCCTCAGGGCCAGGGTCTCCCTGTTGGAAGAGAGGCCCAGTTAGCCTGGGCATGTGGAGGGGCAGGGGAGAGGAGGGGATCATTTAACTTCCTGGAAGGGAGGATGCCAGATTATGGCAGGTTTCGCTGGAACAGCAGCCCTGCTCATGCAGGTTCATGCACCAGGATAGGGACTACCACCCATTTCCCAGAGGAGGAAGCCCCTCCTTCAAGCCCTTGACCCAGGTCTTGTGGGATACGGTCAGCCCTCGGATTTTACCACAAAGACAAAGACATCCTGAGTTAGCTACAGGAGTGTGTGTGTCTGCAATCGAAAGCTGTGGGGTGGAGCGGTGCGAAGCCTGCACAGCTGTGCATGTCACTCATGAAACTGGCTTTATCCTGCCCATGCTCCTCGGCAGGGCTTGTGGGTGGGGATGACCTGCCTCCTGTTTTCTGAGAACCTGTAGGAGGTGCCTCTGCCCCCACCAATGGCCAGGACCCAGGGGTCACTTTTGTTTTCCCAGGTGAACCATGGTGGGGGGATGTCGGTTGTCCGTTGTCCCATGGCCCTGTCGACACCACGGTGAGACGCTGGTGCAGACTCAGCCAACAGCTGCCCTTCTCAGACACTCACCTTCTCACCCTTGGGGCCGTCACCGCCCGGGCTGCCCTTGGCTCCTGGGTCCCCTCTGCGCCCCTGCAGAGAACAGGGGAGGCCTTGGTGGTAGGGCCATGTGGGGCCTCCACTCTCTGCTCTCCACACTTGGACATGGACTTTGGGGGAGGGGCCTTGGTCATCTGTTAGGTTAAGTTTCGTTGTACCCAAGGATTTAGGAAATGAGGAGTTCCTGATCAGCTCGTAAGACCTAGTCAATTAGGAGTTTTAGTTGATGTGACTGGGGCCCAGCTTGGACCAGCCATCAGCACGGTCACTCTGTTCACTTCTGGGTGAGGCCAGTCCTCGGGATGTGTCCCCTCTGAGGGTCAGGCTGGGACCAGGTCCCATTCGACCTGCAGTAGACATGAGGGGACAGCTGGGCGGGGTCACCGTGAGGGACCCACAGGGTGCACGCCTGCGTGTAGGTTCAGCCCTCGGAGTGTCTCCCTGGGAGGGCACTGCGGGGACACCAGGCCCGTTCCCAGGCAGCGGAGCCTGGCCAGTAGGGGTCTGGCCCTGCCTGAGTGCTACCGCAGGCGGTCTGTTGCGCCAGGGGGCAAGGGGCACACGAGGAGCAGCTGGAGGATGCAGGGCGCAAAGAGGCCCCAAGCAGGGTGTGGGGGGTGCCCCTGCAGGCGGGGCTGGGCGGGCGGGCCGGACCCAGAGGGAACAGCCCACACTGGCCGGCCGCCACTGACCTCTGGGCCCCAGGGGTCGGTGGGGGAGGAGCGTGAACTCACAGGCTCGCCTTTGGGTCCTCGGGGGCCAGGCCCGCCCTTGGCTCCTTTCACACCGGGACTTCCGGGGGCCCCGTTGTTGCCTTGATACCCCTGCGGAGAGGAGACACGTGAGCCACGGCAGGGAAGGGCCCCGCTGAGCGTCCTCACTCCACAGCCCGGCCACCGTCGGGTGGGTGTGGGGGGCCCCAGTCACCCGGCAGCGTGCGCAGAGCACAGGGCCTTCCTGCGCTCCCTGCTCTGTGCCGGCGGGCGCGGCTGCTGTCTGGCTGCAGCGGGAGAGCGGGGACCCGCCAGGGGCACTTGCCTTGCTGCCTTTGGCCCCGTTGTCTCCTGGGGGTCCTCTGCGTCCTGGGCGGCCAGCATCTCCCTGGCAAAGTTTGGAGAGATCAGTTTCCCATCCCTCGGACGCTGGCAACAGGGCAGGACCCTGCTCTCGAGGGGTGGGCCCCGCACGGCCGCGCGGGCGAGTTCGCCAGACATGGGCCCGGCGAAGGGCTGTCCTTCCTGCTCCTCCGACGGCCTGGGCAGCCAGGAGGGTGGACGCAGAACACCCGAGGGAGCTGAGAGCTTTCCAGAGGGGGCCCGGAGAGGTCTGGGAGGGGATTGGGCTTGTTGCTGTGGCCATCGGGGCACCGCAGAGCTGAGCCAGGATACACGGTCCTAAGCTGGCCATGGACTGCTACCGTTTCGGGCAGGGCACTCCGTGGCCCCCTGTGTGAGAGCACTGCCAGGGCGTGGGTGTCCCATGACCCCCTGGGCGTGGGCACCCCGCAACCCTCCTGAGTGTGAGCACCCCATAACTCCCCTGAGTGTGAGTACCCCACAGCCCCAGGGCGCAGGTAGCCCGTGATCCCCTCCCGAGTGTGAGTACCTCTGACTCCCAGTGTGAACACCATACACCCCATGGACATGGGCACCCCTTGACCCCCTGGAGGCGGGCACCCCGTGACCCCCTTGAGTGTGAGCGCCCCACACCCCCTGGACATGGGCACCCTGTGACCCCTCAGGCAGGGTACTCCCAGGCCTCCTGCCTGACAGCCGGTTTGCAGGGACAGGCCCTCTCGGCCAGGCTGCCTCTCCCCGGGGCCTGGTGCTGCAGGTGGGGAGAGGGCCACTGGGTCTGTCGTGGAGGGCCTGCCACCTTGGCCAGGCAGCCTACCTTGGTGCCCTGGTCCCCTTGCTCCCCAGGGCTGCCGGCATCGCCTGCGTATCCATCGGGGCCCTGCAAGACAGGATGATAGGGCTGTCCTGGCTCCTGCCCCAAGCGGTGCCGGGGTTTCCCGGTCAGCTCGGGGCTGGCTGGGGGAGGGCGGCAAACACCCCACTATCTGGATTGAGTGCTCTGCCTGGGTCTCCACTGCCAGAACCCTCCGTCCTTGACCTCCCCCAGAATTCCCTGAGGTTATTCCCTCCTGTGTGACCACGGCCTCAGCTGAACCCTGGGTGGGAGTCAGGTACAAGCAGGAGAGGGGCTGAAGGAAGGGTCCGAGCTTCCTTGCTGCAGCTCAAGGGGCTGGCCACCACCCTGCCCACCCCGCCGGGTACCCAGAGCCAGGGGCTTAACCCGAGGAGGAACACAAGCTGGGCTTACCCGACTCCCGGGGTCTCCCTTGCAGCCAGGAGGCCCAATGCGCCCCAGTTTGCCCTGGAGGAGAGGAGGGAAGAGGAGGGGAGGGGAGGGGAGGGGAGGGGAGGGGGAGGGTGCGTCAGGGAGGTGTACCAATCATGGGTGTATGCACAGGTGCGGTCTGTGCGGCTTCCACACCCACGGGCACACAGCTGTGTTTCAGCGGCTCGACTGCATGGGGGCATTTCTGTGGGGTGATGGTGAGTCCCTGGGTCATAGCCAGAACAGAGGGTCCGAGTGCCTCTCCCTGTGCCCACACGTGTGCATGTGCGCAGCCTGCCAGGTGGGCCAGATCTGGAGCACAGGGTGGGTCCTCGGGAACAAATGTCCACTGGCTCTGTCGGTGTTATTTGTCCCGTGTCCACTGGATAGGTGCCACTGGGACCCATCAAGCTACAGGCTGTGGGCAGTGGCCAGTGGGGCCCAGAGGCCTGGCCCTAGGTAAGAACCTGAGGGTCTCCCGGAGGCTCGCTTACCCCCATACGTCGGAAACACCGATATGCACCTGCACTCCCGCCCAGCCCAGGGAGGGCGCCCCAGATGCACTCTACCTTCTGTCCATCCGTCCCGTTCTTGCCAGCCAGGCCAGGGGCCCCCTGGAGGGAGAGGTGTGATCATCAACCTGGGAGCAGCAGGAGGGTGGGGCACCCGGCCCGCCCGGCCTGCACAGCCAGCTTACCTTCCGCCCGTCAGCTCCAAATTCACCCTGTGCAGGAGGAAAGTGAGGTGGGTCAGTTAGGCGCCTTCAGCATCACAGACACCGCTGCCTCAGGGGCCCAGGTCTGCCTTGGACCAAAGAGGCCAGAAGGGCCCCCGAGAGGGCCGCTCGTGGCATGACGACGGGTCCCGTGCCCTGATGCGGGCCACAGGCTCGCTGACAGACGCTGCTGGGGGCTGGGGCCGTGGCTGTGTCAGAATCTCACCTTCTCTCCTTTGAAACCAGGAACACCCTGAGGTTGGAAGGAAAAAAGAGCAGCATTACCGTGGGGTGTGAGCTGCACCCACGGGCTCAGGGGAACAGCGGCTGGGTGTCAGCCTCAGGCGGGGTGCTCGATTCGGGGACGACTTCCAAAATATCGAGATGCTTCACTTCTTGCGTTGGGGGTGGAGAGGGTGGCCAGCTCCACCTGACCCAGGCTTGTCCCCACGTCCCACTGGCCATGGGGGCAGGGCGGGCAGCAACTTGCCTTGGGTCCCGGGAATCCAATGGGGCCTTCGATGCCTGGATCTCCCTGTGGAAAAACAGAGGCCACAGCTATAACCCCAGTCCTGGAGAAGCGCGGCCGACGGGGAAGGGGTGGGGAGGACACTCACCTGTCGTCCTTTCTGCCCAGGCTCTCCTGGCTCACCCATGTTGCCCTTGGCACCCTAAAAGCAGATGATGGAAAAAGGGATAAACTAAGGCAGAAAGAGGACAAGAGACTGCAGGAAGCAAGAGGGCAGAGGCTTCTGTACTGCTGTGTCCTGTTTTGGGGCTCCTCTGTGGCTCCACAGAGGCCAGCTGTGGTCCCTGAGGCAACTTCCAGCGACCCGTACCCGGGAGGACCACGGTGGCCAGAGCTGTGGCCATATCCATGCCTGGGCACCACCACCCAGGAGAGAGGGCAGTGGGAGTGTTTAGCCGGAGGCCTGGTGGACGTGTGTCTACATCTTTACTAGTTTAAGCAGCTCCCTTAGAAAAGGCGAAAACCCGAGGCTACATGGTAACAACTTCCCCATAACTGTGTCTCTGGGTGGGGGGCGCTCAGCCCCCCGAGGCTTCCCTCCCTCCTCGGCCTTTATCTATAACCTTTGACGTGAACTAGTGGTACTTCTGATACCCTGGTAGTGAGTGTTGTAAGAAAAATGGAAACCTGCCTATTTGACAGACGGCGGAAGTGCGTGCTTTGCATGAATTAGCAACCGCGTCACTACAGAAGCCTGTTTCCGGTTTCGCCGACATGCTCGAGCAGGCTGCTTTACCAACCTCAGTACTAACAGAACTGTTCCTACTTTTCTCAAAACGCCATTTAAAAGGACGTAGATAAAAAGTGAATTTTGGTACTTCTAAGGTCAGAAGCGTTGAGGCCATTCGAGGTGTGGTTGGTCCTAAATTTGGAGCTGAAGAGGCCAGGCCCGGGGGGCCGTGCAGGCATCTTACCTTCTGTCCGCGGTAGCCCTTGGGGCCGGGAGGCCCGGGGATCTCCAGGCAGCTCACCTTGTAGCACTGAAACAAGAAGCAAGCGGCGTCCAGTAAGGCCCGGGTGGGAGGCCCACCGGGGGGCGGGTCGTGGCGAGCACGGGCTGGAGGCAGGAGCGGACTCGGGAGGTGCCTGGGAAGCCCAAGCCCACACACACTCTGGTCACGTTTGGGAAAACTGAGGCTGGGTTAAACAATGTCTGATCGTAGCCACTTATGCCTGCGTGTCAAACCACCGTGTTTGTGAGCAGCTGTTCTAGGAAGGGGCGTGTTTGCAGGAACCTCGCAGAGTGGGAAGCGACCGTTCCGGGCTGTGAGCTGGCGCTGAGGACGCACAGGGACAGGGGAGTGTCAGAGCTGAAGGTCCCGAGCCACACGGCACACGAGCCCCCTGCCTGTCCTGCTGGCCTGGCTCAGGTGGACAGAGCCCACCAGCGTGGAGGGCGACCCTGAGCCTTGGTCCTCGTGGTGTGTGCTTGGTGGTGACCCTAATGCCCACCCCCGGGTTTAAACAGCCTGGTTTTGGACAGGAGCCCTTCATGCAGACTTAAGAGTCTCAGGCCCAAACGTGGAGCAGAGGGGCCGTGCTGCCTGGCCTCTGCTTGTCTGTCCTAGACGCCGGGGAGCACCGGGGGGCTGGTACAGGGGTAGTGCCTCCTGGGTCAGCGCCTCAGAGGCCCAGCGAGCAGCACCGGGCCAGGGCTGGCAGGAACGGAAAACGTCTCTCACCTCTCCATAGGCTTCATGTTTCTGCAGGAAAGACAGAGAAACCCTGCTTAGCTGAAGCTGCAGGTGGGGCAGCATCGCATCTGGGTGGGAACACAGCACACTGGGGCAGGGGGAGACCCTGCCCGGGCTTACCCTCTCCGGATGCTTCCCTCACAGATGGGTAAACTGAGGCCCGGACCAGTGTATGGCCCGCCACCGTCCCGGGTAAGTGGGTCCCAGGGCTCTGGCCCCCACCGTCCCCTCCTGGTGCCCCGCGGGTTAGGGTCAGGGAGCAGCTCACCATGACCTTGATGATGCGGTTGATGGTGTCCTGGTCGATCTCTGAGTCGGGCTGCATGGTGGTGTAGTTGTTGCGGTAGAGCTCCAAGGGCATGCTGGCGATGTCCCGAAGGCCCTGCTCGTTCAGCAGGTTCTGCCTGGGGGCCACGGCGAAGAGCCGGATGCCCTCCTCGCGGGCCCTCTCGGCCTGCAGCTTGATGCCCCCGCACGGGCTGCCGGTGACGTGGCCGTCGGTGATGACCACCGCGAAGTTGACCGCGCCCTTGCTCTTGTGCTGCCGGATCTCCTGGGTCATGTTGGCCAGTGCGCAGTCGGTGAAGGTGCCCCTGCGGAAGGACTGGATGCCCTGCAGGCTCCTGGTGAAGGAGGCCCGGTCGCTGTCGGGCGGGCTGAACACCTCCACCAGGTCGGAGAAGTGCAGGCCGCCGTAGCGCCAGCTCAGGACCACCTGGTCCAGGTAGGCCTCGTCCTGCAGCTGGCTGGTGAACTGCTTCACGAACTGCCGCATGTGGTCGAGCAGGCTGTCGGTGGGGGACTGCATGGTGATGCTCTCCGACGTGTCCAGCACGAAGTACACGTTGATGGGGCAGTCGGCCTTCTCTGGGGGGGCGGGGCACGCGTCACCGGCCCGCCCCGGTGGAGGGAGGCCCCGTGCCCGCGGGTTCCTGGCCCTGCCCCCACAGAGGCCCCCTGCTGCCCACCCCGGGCCCCGGCCCCCGCGGCCAGTACCTGGGCAGTGGTTTCTGTCAGAGGTGCCGGGGCTGATGAGCTCCTGCTGCTGGGCACGGGGGGTCCCCAGGAGCCCCCAGAACAGGAGGGCGGAGCAGGGGCCCCGGAACATTTTGGTAGCACCCATGCACTCTGATGTCCTGCAACAGGGAGGAGCGGCCACTGCAGACGGCGCTCGCGGCTCGTGCCGCTGCGCCCCTGCGGGCCCCTGGGGCCCTCCTCCCCAGGCGGTGGGAGCGGCCGGCGCGTGGGCTCAGGGAGACGCCCTCTTCCCTCGCCCTAGGTGGAGGCAGGCCGCACACATTTAGTGGGCTAAGAGACTGCGAGCTTTGGGCTTGATTCTGGGTGGATTCAGACGCTCCTGTCTGCCCTGCGGGGCTGGGTGCACTAGGCAGATGGGGCGTTCTCGGAAACTGATGTGCCAGTGGCAGGCGTTGGTGACAACGAGCATGGTGCAGGGGGCCTGGGGGCGGGCAGGGCAGAGGGGTCAGTTGGGGTGACTGGGAGGAGAGGTAGCAGGGGAGGGGAGGAGAGGCCCAGGCTGGGGCAGGGTGGCCTTGGCAGTCAATGCCAGCCATCCAGCTGACCCCACGCTCACAGACCGGGGGGAGCGGCCTTGGGATGGGGTGGGGGGGATGAGAGGCAGACAGGCCTAGGGGGCTGGCAGGCGGTGAGTGCCAGGGTCCCGCTCTGTTGAGGGGACAGTGGCGCTGGATGGCGGGGAGTCCTTCCCCAGTGCGGCTCACCGTGTCCTGTCATGTCTTCGTGGGGACCGAGGCTTCCCTGCTGCTCGCTGCCCCTTGCAACCAGACAGATGGGGAGAGGGCCTGGGGCACGGGTGGGTGGCTGGGTGGCCTCTGGGGACCAGGAGGGAGAGGAAGGGGCTGGTTCTGGCGGGATTCGCACAACCTGGGTCACATAAACGCCTTGCTGCCTTTCAGAGCCCCACAGCAGAGGGCGGACACAACAGAGAAAGCTGCCCCAGCAGGGACTCCTGGCCTGCCAGTGGGGAGCACTGGTGGGCTGGGCCCTGGGGGCAGTTGGTGTAGTTTCCCTGGTGATGCCCCTCAGTGCATCACCTCTTTTGAGCGGAGGTGGATTTGGGTGGGGGGCAAGTTTAAGGTTCAAGGTCGCTTGGGTTTACGGTAAGAGGGGCTGGTCCTGGTAAAGTTAGGAGTGAACAGGACATGGCCCTGCCTCCCCAGCAAAGGTCATGGTCAGGTCAAGAGGCCATGACCCTGCAGGCAGAGGCTGTCACCCAGCAAGGCGGTGACGACTGCCCAGACTAAAGCAAGCCCAGTGGGCGTGCCAGGGAATCCAGGGGAGCTTCCTGCATGGGGTGCTGGATGTGCCCAGACTGAGGGGACTGGCTGGAGGAAGGCGAGCTCCTGGCTGAGGGAAGGCTCATTCAGGGAGGGCTGGGGGCAGCCCCTGGCTGAGGCGCGGGTCAGAAAGGTGGTGTGAGGGGCAAGCGAGGGGCTTCCCGAAGAACCTGGAAGCCGGAGGAAGTCAGGCCGCATCAGTCAGAGCAAAGAGGTCCAGAGCCATCAACCACCGGTGACGGCCGCTGTGGTCGCTGTGGGACCTTGGCAGGGCAGGGTGGGAGCTGGGCAGGGCTGAGCACTGGGATGTGGGTGCAGCTCTGTCCTCTACGGCCCTCGCCCTGCTGCCCCCAGCCGGGGAGCCTTGAGTCCCATCCTGTCCTGTCTGCTATGGGAGGGGAGGGGTTGCTGAAGGACCGGGGGTTCTGTGCCCCGCTCGGCCCCGCTCTCCATGGGTGCACACACACTGCACAAACCACACATATCACACACACCCACACACGTGCTACCCCACACACAATCAATTAAAAGAGGCGCCCATAATAAGGTGTTCTGGTGAAAAATCTTACTCTCAAATGAAATGAAGAATTAAAAAAGTCATCTACACAGGAGAAAACACAATAGCAGCAACAAAATACGTAAAGGACCTAAAGGGAAGAGTTATTTTGGTGTGTGGTGGGCAGCCTCCGGGGGGGCCGATGACTCCTGCCTCCTGGATCTCACGCTCTTCTGAAATCCTCACGCACTCAGCTGTCACTGGCCTGTGTGAGCTGTGGACAGTGTGTGACTTCCAAGATGAACTCACAGAAGGCATCACGGCTGGTGCCCGGCCCTCTCCCGGGTTACCCACTGGAAGGACGCCAACCGCCATAATATGAAGACACTCACGCAGCCTCTGCAGAAGCCCACGAGGGAGAACCGAGGCCTCCAGCCAACAGCCAGGTGAGCGAGCCACTGCAGAAACACATCCTCAGCCCAGTCAAGGCTTCATGTGGGCGGAGCCCTGGCCAATTCCCTGACTGTGACGGCAGCTCATCAGGGACCCTGGGCTAGAATCACCTGGCCAAGCCATTCCTGCATTCCTGACCCAAATAAACTATGACATAGCAAATGCTCACTGTTTTAAAGCCCTAAGTTTGGAGGTAATTTATTACACAGCAATAGATAACTAATTAAGGCATCAAACTTTTCCTCCACAATATTACAGACAGAAAAACAATGAGACCGTAACTGCAGAGTTTTGTGAAGAAACTAAAATGAACCAAAGATGTCTGTCTAGTCAACCTAGCTTTATGTAAAAGATAAAAGTTTCAGATGTGCAGGGGCTCACCTACATACCATTTCTAAAAAAATTCTGCAGACAACAGAGAAATGAGTAAGAGTAAGTGAGAGAGCAAAGAAACCTGAGAAATACAGTGAAATATAAAAAATGAAGGAAAAAAGGGCCAGAAAGCACAATTAAATGCCAGAAACATCACATGGGCCAGTTGGGACAATATATGTGGATGCTTTAAATTCTTCCGTTAAAGACAAATATTCCCACGCACCCTATGTTTGCAAGAGCAGGATCAACAACGACCAAACTATAGAAAGAGCACAGATGCCCACTGGCTGATGGGTGGATAAAATAGATGCGGTTTCTGTACACAATGGAATATTACTGAGCCATCAAAAAGAATGAGATCTTGCCATTTGCAACAACACGGAAGGAGCTAGAGAGTGTTACGCTAAGTGAAATAAGTCAGTCAGAGAAAGACAAATATCATATGACTTCACTCATATGTGGAATTTAAGAAACAAAACAAACAAAGGGAGTAAAAAAGAGATAAACCTAAAAACAGGCTCTTAATATAGAGAGCAGACTGATGGGTACCAGAAGGCAGGTGGATGGGGGATGGGTGAAATAGGTGACGGGGATGAAGAGGTACAAACTTCCAGTTAGAAAATAAATGAGTCATGGGGATGGACAGCGCAGCATGCACTTCCATGATAACGTCGCGTGGTGACAGGTGGTGACCACGCTAACGGGGTGGGGGAGGGATACGGCTGAATGTATAGAATTGTCGAATCACTAGGCCGTACACCTGAAAGTAATCTAGTATTACGTGTCAATTATACTCAATAAAAAAAGAGAGAAAAGAAAAGAAAAATATTCTTAAATTGGATCAAACAATGAAACCTGTCTGATGAGGTTTACACGGGAGTGACACTAGATGGACTGTCACAGATGGTGCAGAGAAACTCAGGGCAGGTGAGCACAGAGAGGAAGACGGTGGGGCCACATCGTGGGGCCGGTCTAAATTGAGACAGAAGGGTGAGGGATGGCGCCAAGAAAAAAATAAAGGCTGCTATCTGATAATGAGTCTATCGGATTTCGTAGCACAAAATCATATACAGCAAAGTGGTGAAAAATCAAAGAAAAAGCTGACAAGCCAGTTATTAATAGAAGACTTTAACTCAGCTTTCAAAGTTCTTGATAGATCACATAAACAATAACAAAAAAGAGGATCTGAATGTCATGTTTTGTAAAACTCTGGTAGTAACAAGTATGGAATATGTATTTTCTAAACGTTAGGATTTGGATAATGTGCATAGAACAGACACACACGTACCTAGATCTATCTTGGAAACCTACAAGTAGGGAATGTATGTTCTTTTAAAAGTTTTAGAAAATTCATTTCTAGAACGACCACAAATCAGCTTTAATTAATTTAAAAAACAATTAGAAATTGTAAGGATCAAATTCTCTGAACCACTATGCAAAACCAGTCACTAGTAAGACACACACACAAAAATATTAAAGCATCTGGAAATTTAAAAAATTCTCTCTTGCTAAAACGACATAGGAATTAGTGACAACAGTGTTATGTATCAAAACAAATATTAGAAGGTCAAAGCTGTAACTTCAGGACAATATGTAGCCTTAGATGCTTTATGTTGTAAGATGGAAAATTAGTGTAACAAATTAGACACTTAGTTAAAGAAGCTAAGGGCAAAAGTAAATTAACAAAATGAATCTCAAGAAAATAAGAGAAAGAAAATAATAAGAAATAAACCAATTGATTACAAAACAACAGTAGAACTATAAATACACCTAAGAGCTGGTTCTTTGGAAAAGCCAATAAAGTAGAAAAATTTAATCAAAAATAAAAACGATGAGGCACGAATATAGTAATACAAGAATTTAGGAATGAGTAAAATAATGTAGTGATGGATGAAGAAGGTTTTGAAGGAGCATACCACGTGCAGCTCTAAGCTAACAGTATGAAAGACCATGCTCTGGAAGAGTCTGAGGAGAGGTGCGGAACCGATGGGACTCCGCCCCAGAAGGGGACGCGCCCCAGGGTTCTGGCCCACATGGATTTGGGTCTTCAAGGACAAATGCTTCTGGGCCTGTTCCAAAACATAAAAAGATAAGCTTTTCAATTCATTTTTAAACTTGGAAAAGCCAGAGGCCAAAAATTGATCAAGGAAGTCCCTAAAGGAACTCTATAGGCAAATCTCACTTTTAAACACAGTTGCAAAAATCCTAACAGAGACTAGACAATAAAGTCCAGTAGCATGTTGAGGACGACTATACCAAAGCTAGACGAAGTTAGTTTAGAAATACGATGATGCGACACTACAAAGCATATTAACGTGAAGCACGTTAATATAAAAAGAAAATCATGTAACTGCCTTAAGGAGCCCAGAAACATCCATTTCTGACTAAAAAAAAAAAAAAAAAAAAAAAGGCAAACTTCATAAGAAATTTAGGAGTTGAATTCACATTACAAAGCATATAAATTTAAAATCAACAAACAATATCGTATTTTATACAAAAACTAAAATAGGCGTCCTTATCTTTGTAGGGCACAGATTCCTTCCAGAATCTGGACCATTCCACGTGACCCAAATGCACAGATGCCCATGTACAGAAATCACACCTTTCATGAACTCAGGGAGTCCATCCATGGACCTGACCCCAGATTAAAAATTCCTGCACTCAGGGGTGCCTGGGGGCGCTCAGTCGGTTGAGTGTCCAACTTCAGTTCAGGTCAGGATCTCGTGGTTCGTGAGTTCGAGCCCCACGTCGGGCTCTGTGCTGACAGCTTGGAGCCTGGAGCCTGCTTCGGATTCTGTGTCTCCCTGTCTCTCTGCCCCTACCCCACTAGTTCTCTCTGTCTCTCAAAAATAAATAAACATTAAAACAACAACAAGAACAACAACGACAAAAACCTCCTGCGCTCAAACAATGCCCACAGACAAACAGACAAGACAAAAACCTCTCTGGTTTTCAGTGTTGTGTTGGAAGCCAATGCAATAGGACCATAAGAAGAAATAAAGTATAAATCTTGGAAAGGGAAGACATGGAAAGTGCCCTCACTAAAGACGGGACTGTCCACCCAGAAAACCCAATAAAATCAATTGTAAAAAGTTTATGGGAAGGCAGGGGAGGTTCAGTGAGGCAGTTATAAGAAAAATATATACGAAAAGCTGTCAATTTTCTTCTGTCAGCGACAACTAATGAGGAAATCCAATGGAAAAAGCACTATTTACATTAGCAAGAAAAGCAATGTAAATCTAAGGAGTGAACTTCAGAATCTAAGAATGTGCAGGACTCATTAAACAAACTCAAAAAAAATTTCTAAGGAACACACAGGAGAGACAAACCTTGTTTCGGGATGAGAAACACAGTATTTAAGAATATCAGTTCTTTCTTTTTTTATTTTTTAAATTATTATTATTTTTTTAATTTTTTTTAACGTTTATTTATTTTTGAGACAGAGAGAGACAGAGCATGAACAGGGGAGGGTCACAGAGAGAGGGAGACACAGAATCTGAAACAGGCTCCAGGCTCTGAGCTGTCGGCCCAGAGCCCGACGCGGGGCTCGAACCCTCGGACCGTGAGATCGTGACCTGAGCCGAAATCGGACACTTAACCGACCGAGCCACCCAGGCGCCCCTTAAATTATTTCTTTAAATATAATGTATTGTTAAGTGGGCTAACATACAGTGTGTACAGTGCGCTCTTGGGTTTGGGGGTAGATCCCGGTGCTTCATCACTTACATACAACCCGGCGCTCATCCCAAACAGCGCCCTCCTCAGTGCCCATCACCCATTTTCCCCTCTCCCCTGCACCCCCATCAACCCTCAGTTTGTGCTCTGTATTTAAGAGTCTCTAATGGTTTAAGAATATCAGTTATTTCCAACCGGATCTACACCTGAATGTAATTTTGACTAGAATCTCCAGGAAACATTTTTGCTTCGTGCCTGCCGACACGTTGACAAAAAGAACCCGAGGCAGAGAGAATAAAGGTTGGCTGAGAGCAACAAAAGACACAGGGTAACGAGGAGAGTTGTGCTGTCAAGGGCTCGTGCCACAATAAAACCGCAGCGATCCGGCACTTATGGTTTGGTGGTGGACTGCGCCAACAGGCCGCCCGGCAAGCAACGGGCCACGCCGCACAGAACTGGGCTGAGACTGGCCCTTCCGCGCAGCGACGGGGTCCTGGGCCAGGGCTCCCCGACGTGATGAGAAACGGGCGTAGTCTCGCCTGGACCCAGATAAATCCCAGAGGTGAGTGCGAAACAGACTAAGAAGTCTTTGGGGAAAACATGGAAGGAATGAGACGACGAGGGAATAATATCTCCTACGATCGCCGTGCACCAGACACCACGCTACCTCTCCTCACGCGACACTCACGACCGCCCTCGGGCACTGGTACCCTGACGGTCCCCGCCTCCCAGGGAGGAGACGGAGACCAAGTGGAGGCAACTCGTCCAGGACGCTCAGCCAAGAGCTGAGGTCCAAAGCCAGGCGGCACGGCTCGGGGTCCACCCTCTTGATAACTGGACTCCCGCAGGGGACCTTCCTCACAGCACAAATGTGAGCAGCCCTGGGACAGACCAAGAGCCAGACAACAGTCTTTCCAAGATTCCATATTTTTCTGAAGTTTACTTACTTATGTATGTATTTATTTATTTAGAGTGAGGGAACACATGTCAGTGGGGGGGGGGGGAGAGAGAGAGAGATTGAGAGAGAGAGAGAGAGAGAGAGAGAGAGAGAATCCCAAGCAGGCTCCATGCTGACAGCATGGAGCCCAATGAGGGGCTCGATCCTGCAAATCATGAGATCATGACCTGAGCCCAAACCAAGAGTCAGATGTGTAACCGACTGAGTCACCCAGGTGCCCCAAGATTTCATATTTTTAAGGTTTAAAAATTTTGATGGCCTGCTATTAGGTGTGCAATGTTTATAACTATTACAGTTTCTTGCTCTATTGAAATTTTTATTAACATATAATGTCTTTTGTCTCTTGTAACTGTTTTTGACTTAAAGTCCATTTTACCAGACATTAGTACAGCCACCCTGCTCTCTTTTGGTTCCGAATTGCATGGAATAACTTTTCCATCCTTTCACTTTTTTTTTTAATGGTTATTTATTTGAGACAGTGAGGGTGAGAGGGGGAGGGGCAGACAGAGAGGGAGACAGAGGATCTGAAGCTGGGTCTGCGCTGACAGCACAGAGCCCAATGCGGGGCTCAAACTCACGAACTGTGAGATCATGGCCTGAACCAAAGTCGGACGCTTAACCAACTGAGCCACCCAGGAGCCTCCTCCATCCTTTGACTTTTAACCTACTTGTGTCCCTGGATGTAAGGTGAGTCTCTTGTACACAGCTGACCCTTGAAAAGTACGAGGGTCAGGGACGCCGACCCCCCGCTCCCCACACTGTGTAAAACTTTCGACGCCCCCCAGACTTAACTGCTAATAGCCTACTGTTGGCTGGAAGCCTTATTGAAAATAGAGAGTCGATTAACACCGTGTATGTTATACGTATTACAGATTCTAATGCTACAGTAAGCTAGAGAAAAAAATGTTAAAAAAATCATATGGAAGAGAAAATACATTTACAGTACCGTAGTGCAGAAAATCTACACGTAAGTAGGCCTGCACAGTTCAAACTCAGGTTCAAGGGTCGGCTGCAGTTGGATCGTGTTTGTTTATAATCCATTCTGCCAGTCTCTGTCTTTTGATTGGAGAATGTAATCTGTTTACAATTAATGTAACTACTGATAAGGAGAGACCCACTTCCGTCCTTTTGCTATTTGTTTTCCATATACCTTATATAGCTTTTGGTTTCTCATTTTCTGCATTATGACTTTTTCTGTGTTTAGTTGATTTTTGTAGTGAAACATTTACATTCTTTCCTCATTTCTCTTTGTGTATATTCTTTAGGTATGTATGGTTACCAGGGGGATTACATTTAACATCCTAAAGTTACAACATGCTAATTTGAATTTATATCAGCTTTACTTCAGTATTATACAAAACCTCTGCTCCTTTACAAGCTCTACCCCTATCGCTTTCAGTTACTGATGTCAAAAAACTACGTTTTTATACATTGTGTGTTCAAAACATAACAAAATATTATTTTTAATGCGTTAGTTTAAGTTATGTAGAAAGCAAAATGTGGAATTACCATTGTTACTATAACATTAGCTTTTATAATTGCTCATGTGTTTATCTTCACTGAGATCTTTATTTCTCCATCTGGCTTCAAGTTACTGTCTAGAGTCCTTCCATTTCACCCTGGAGGACTCCCTTGGGTGTTTCTTGAAGGTCAGGTCTAGTAGTAACAAATTCCCTCAGCTTCTGTTTATCTGAGAATGTTTTAATTTTCCACTCACTTTTGGAGGACAGTTTTGCTAGATATAGAATTTTTGGGTGACAGGTTTTTTTTCTTTTAGCATTTTGAATATCATCAGCCCACTGCCTCTGGTCTCCCAAGTTTCTGATGAGAAATCTGTGGGTAATCTTATTGAGGACACGTGGATATCATGAGTCACGTCTCCTGCTTATTTCAAAAATTTCTTTGTCTTGGTTTTCTGATAATTTGATGACAATGAGTCTCAGTGTGAGTCTCTTTGAATTTATCCTACCTGGAGTTCATGGAGCTTCTTGGATTTTATATTCATGTCTTTATCAAACTTGGAAGTTTTGAGCCATTATTTCTTCAAATACTTTTCTTGCCTGCTTCTCTCTCTCCTCTCCTTCTGGGACTCCCACACTGTGTATGCTGGTCCTTTAGGCTCTGTTCACTTTTCTTTAATCTTTTTTCTTTCTGTTCCTCAGACTCAATAGTTTGCACTGTCCTATCTCCAACTTCCCTGGCTCTTTCTTCTGTCTGCTCAAGTCTGCCTTTGAATTCTTCTAGGGAAGTTTTCATTTTAGTTATTGTACTTTTCAGCTCCTTTATTTCTTTTTGAATTCTATATAGATATCTCTTTATTGTTATTTCCTTTTTTTTCAGACATTGTTTTCTTGATTTCTTTCATGCTTTCCTCTAGTTTTTTTGAGCGTTTTTAAGATGATTGTGTTCAGGTCTGCCTAGTAGATCCACCATCAGGTCTTTTTCAGGATTAGTTTCTGTTGGTATATGTTTTTTTTTCCCCTTTGAACAGGCCATACTTTCCTGTTTCTTTGTATTATTTGTGATTTTTTTTTTGTTGAAAACTGGAATTTGAATCTAATGATGTGATATGTCTGGAAATCAGATTCTCCTTCCCCAGGGCTTGCTGTTTGTTTGGTTTTGATTGTTATAGGCCATCTCCGTTCCAAGGATCAGCCTGAAGTGTAAGTAAGAGGCATTCTCAGGTGTTTCCTGACCACACACCTTCCCTGAACATGTTCACTGCCCACCTAATTCCCCTCTATATGCAGCTGCATTCTAATGCCCTACTCTTCAGTGTCTGGCTCCCCCAAAAAGAAAGAGAAAAGTGAATAGGGAAAAAAAAAGTGGCAATACTTTAAATCCCCTGTAAGTAAATTCAGCCAGAGAAGGAAGGGATGGGGACTTGCAATGATGGGAGGAAAGGAAACAACAATGGCAGCCTCAATGGTTTAAGAAGAAGATATCACAGAAAGTAGCTTCTCTGTACACCAACAAATTGGATAGCCTTGGGGAAATGGACAAATTCCTAGAAACACAAAACCTACAAACCATGAAGAAACAGAAATTCCGAACAGATCTATAACTAGTAACGACATTGAATAAGGAACTGAAAATCTCCTGACAAAGAAAAGCCCTGAACCTGATGGCTTCGCTGGTGAATTCTACCAAACATTAAAGAAGAACTAACACCAGCACTTCTTAAACTTTTCAAAAAAAGTTGAAGAGGAGGGAATATTCCCTTACTCATTCTATGACATCAGCATTATGCTGATGCCAAAGTCAGACAAAGATACTACAAGAAAAGAAAATACCGACCAGTAATCCTATTGAACATTGACACAAAAATCCTCCACAAAGTATTACCAAACAGAATTCAATAGGATAGTAAAAGGATTAAATACCATGAGCAAGTGGGATTCATTCCTGCAATGCAAGTATAGTTCAACATCTGAAAATTGACCAGTGTAATATAACCCACATGATATCTCAATGCAGAAAAATCTTTTGATAAAATTTAATATCCTTTCATGATAGGAACACCCTAAAACTAGGAATAGAAAGAACCCATCTCAATATAACAAAAGCCATATATGAAAATTGACTTGGATATACATGTTCATGGATTGGAAGACAATATCAAGTTGAGTGGTATTGGTGTCAATACCACTCAAAGTGATTTATACATTTAATTCAATCTCTATCAAAATCCAAATGATGATTTTTGCAGAAATAGAAAAAAACATTCTAAATCCATAAGAAATCTCAAGGGACCCTGAATAACATAAACAATCTTAAAAGAGAAGACCAAAGCTGGAGGACTCACGCTTCCTCGTTTCAAAACTTACTACAAAGCTATAGTAACGAAAACAGTGTGGTACTGGCATAAAGACAGACATATAGACCTGTGGAATAGAGTCCAGGAGTAATCCTTGCATATATATTCAAGTACTTTTCAACAAAGATGTCATGACCATTCAGTGGGGTTAAAGAGAGTTCTTTTCAACAAATGGTGCTGGTGCAGTGAAAAATGAGTATCCACAAGCAAAAGAATGAAGTTGGACCCTTACCTAACACCAGACACAAAAATTAACTCAAAGTGAATCCATGATCTACATATAAGACCTAAATCTATAAAACTTAGAAGAAACTTGGGGCAAAACCTCACAACATTGCAGTTGGCAATGATTTCTTGGCTGGGACACCAAAAGCATAAGCCACTTAAGAAAAAATAGACAAACTGAATTTCCTGAAAAATAAAACATTTTGTGTATGAAAAGATACTATCCACAGGGTCAAAAGGCAACCCTACAGAATGGGAAAAAGTCTTTGCAAATTGTACATGTGGTAAGGGATTAAAGTCCCGAATAGATAGAGGACTTCTAAAACTCAACAACAAAAAAACCAAACAACTTGACTCAAAAATGGATGAAGGACTTGAATAGAAATTTCTCCAAAGAAGATATACAAATGGCCAATGAGCACATGAAAAGATGCTCAATGTCATGAATTATTAGAGAAGCACATACCAAAATTGTAAGGATATCTCCTCATACTCATTAGGATGGCTAAGATTTAAAAAACCCCAGGAAATAACACATGTTGGAGGATGTGGAGAAATTGGAATTATTGGCTGGAATGTAAAACAGTAGAGCCTCTGCGGACAACGGTACGGTGGTTCCTCAAAAAAAAAAAAAAAAAAAAAAGATAAAATTACAATATGATCCAGCAATTCCATTTCTGGCTATATACCCACCCCCCAAATCAAAAGCCGGGTCTCAAAGAGATATTTGTACACCCATCTTCATTGGTCACGTGAGCGATTACTCCCAATAGCTAAAACATGAAAACAACCCAAGTGCCCACTTGCATCCACTTGAATGGATAACCACAGTGCAAGCACAGAATATAGTGCAGTATATTCACACAGTGCAGTATTATTCAGCCTTAAAGAGAAAGGAAATTCTGCCACCTGCCACAACATGGATGAACCTTGAGGATATAGTATGTTCCGTGAAATACGCCAGTGACAAGAAAACAAATACCGTAAGATTTCAATTACACGAGGGACTTAGAATATTGAAAAAATCATAGACAGAAAGTAGAATGGTGGCTGCCAGGGACTGGGGACGGGAAAGGGGAGTTAGTGTTCAATGGTACAGAGTTTCAGTTTTTCGAGAGGAAAGGAATTTCAGAGACGGATGGAGGTGATCATGTACCTAATACCACTGAGCTCTACACTTAAAAATGGTTACGACAATAAGCTTTATGTTATGTGTATTTTACCATAGGTTTTAAAAACTGGGGGGAAAAGTTCTTACAAATTAGTAAAACTGAGCACCCATTAGGAACACGGGGAAACCACAACCAGGCAAATGGTCAGTAATCAAAAGCTGTCGAGGGCACAGAAACCAAGGCCCTGTAGACAGACCAACAGTGCGCCGCTCCTCACCCATGAAACCGGCATGTGAGAAGACCAAAACAAACCAAACAGCAATCCTGCCCGTTGTGGAGAATGCCAGTGTCCTTCCCCGCTTTTCTGGTGCGTATCTGACGGGAAGCCTGAAAGCCTTGACACTTGTCAGAGCTTTTGACCCAGAGCCACTCTCCCAGCAGCAGGGGCCCCTCACCACTGGATCCCCACCTCCACCTGCTTATTACAGCGGCTGCAATGGGCCACCACGAGGCTCACACACTGTGTGGCGTGGAGCGTTGACATGTTTTAGGTCACCCGGGAGGGTGTGTGTACCGTCTGTGGAGAATGTCGCTTTATGACATGGCCCAATGCCAGCCCTCACCCCTTGGGTGGGGGTTGGGCTCCCCCAGGTGCTGCTCAATGAGTAGCATCCCATGATCCTTGCTTCTTTGCAGGTGCAGCCCACACCAGGGTCCCCCCTTCACTTCGCACAGATGTGTGAAAGAAGCCAGAGAAGGGACTGATCCACTGAAATGTGGAAAGAATCAAACTATTTGTGGTTTTCTTAATCATAAGAACTAAGTTCTTCCAGCATCACAAAGCATTCTGTAGGTGCAAACGTGCTCTTTCCACACTCTGCACCCGGAGACCCTTGGCAGCCCTGGCAGTGAAGAGGGCAGGTACTATCAAGCCCAGCCTGGTCCTACAGATGAGAAGATGCTGGCTGGAGAGGAGGGTGGGCCGGCCCACAGCCGCTGCCGAGGCCCCAGCTCCTTCTCCTCGGCACTGGCCGTCCCTCCTCCGACCTGGCCCATCCCAGGGTGCTCATCTGAAGGCCCCCCTGCTGCCCACAGCTCCCGGAAACACAGAGCCACCCTTCTGGCCAGTGACGCCGAGTCCGCTGCGTGCCATATGCACTGGCCGGGGCCGGGGCCCGGGCTGCGCCCAACCTGGTGGCCCCGTGGCAGGAGCCCTACCTACTCTGTCCCTGCACGGTGCCTTCCCTAACCACTGTGCCCAACGACGGCCCCCACCCTGCTGCGGACTTTGTCAGCCTCCCGGGTTTCTTTCATTAGCACATGGTGGCAGCGTCACGGTGGCCAGCAGGGCCCAGCGGCGCATCGATTCCTGAGTCCTGCCAATGGGTCACACCTGGGACCCTTGTGCCCACGCCCTCCAGCCTGGCCTGGGAGACTCCAGGTCACATATGCCCGGGGCTCCTGCCTCCGCTCCCCCCACCCCACTCTCCTGCCTCTGAATAACGTCAGGAAGGCAGACAGTGCCCCTCCTCAGAGCCCCAAAGGCCCGTCCTGCCTCCTGGCCTGGTGAGATGAGGCTGGGAATATATCCCAAAAGGCTTTTTTGTTGTTGTTAAACAAATGTAAGATTATCCCCGGGCCAGAACTCCTTTATTGCAAGAAAAACCCCGCGAATCTGTGGATCTCCAGCTTCTTTCTTCTTGGGCATTAATCTAAAAATGAGGTTCCTTTTCTTGGGGACAGCTGGGTAGACAGAAGGTATGGGTGCTGGAGCTGGTGATTTTCTCCCTGGGTATGGGGGGGGGTTGGTGATATGCCCTGTGGGCACACCTGAGGCACCACGCCCTGCTGGTTTTTGTGTTGTTAGTATCAGAGACCTCTCAGTTGACCCCCCCCCCACCCCTACCCTAAAGCCTTGCTCTAAGGGTGCTGGGACCCCAGGGCCCTATTAAACTGGATGAGGAGTCCTGGGAGGGTGTGGGGTCTGGCCCAGCAAGGGGGCCGTCACAGGAGCCATCAGCCCGGACTCCTACTTCTGCAGGCCCCTGCTTAGTCTCACCCGGCAGACTTTGGTGGGCAGCGGGGCTGGAGAATGCGGGTGGGTCACCTCCAGCCTCAGAGGAATGGGGGGGGCAGGCTAGGCTCTTGCTGATTCTAGAGTGAGGGTGGGGGGGTGACCTGTCCTCTCCACTAGGGTATCAGGGACCCTTTGTCACCTGAAGAGTGCCTGGGGGGCCCTGGAGAGCTCATTCTGGACCTGGCAGCTCCTTCCAGAAGGAGGAACAGGCTCTCCCTCTTGAGCCCAGAGGAGAGGGACCAGCCCCGCTGGAGACCCG
The DNA here is from genome assembly GCF_023721935.1 of Panthera uncia. Taxonomy (NCBI): domain Eukaryota; kingdom Metazoa; phylum Chordata; class Mammalia; order Carnivora; family Felidae; genus Panthera; species Panthera uncia. The sequence goes on from NC_064810.1 coordinate 657,996, forward strand.
GTGGGCGTTCCAAGTCAGAGGGGCTGGTCTTCCCGTGGGGGTGACTTGGGCTCCTCAGCCCTCTGAATGTGATCTCTAGGCCAGAGATAAAACCAAACTCCCAGGAAGCAGCCAGGGGTCCGCCTGCACACGCTGAGCCCCTGGGGGCTACTTGGTGAGGAGGTGACCGCGAGGTCTCCCCCGCTGTCCCAGCAGCCAAGCCCGGAAGCCGCAGGGTCTTAGCACCAAGCCCGGAAATGGAGGAATCCCTCCCAAACCCCTCAGCTCTGCCCCAGAAGGTGCCAAAGAGGGGGCGGCCAGACGAGTCCCTCCCCCGGTCCCCACCGCGTCCTAAGCAGCGGGCGTGGGGAGCTCGGAGGGAGGGCAAGTAGCTGGAACGGGGGCCGCCAGGCTTGCGCGCCCCCGGCCCCCCGGTCCCCCGCGAGGAGCTCGCTCGCCACCGGGGAGGCCAGCCGGCCGGCGGGTCCCAAGGCTCCCGCGCGCGGCCGCGGCTCCAGGCGGGTCCCGGGCCGGCCGAGCGGCGCTTACCTGACCCCGGAGCGCGCGGGGCGCCCTCGCCGGACACGTCTCGAGGAGCTCCGGGTGCTGGCGGCCGCGACGCGGGCTCCGAGCGGGCAAGAGGGAGGGGTCCGCGGCGGGGGCCGCCCACTTTATACGCCTCCCGCCGCCCGCCAGGGCCGCGCCCCGACGTCCCGACAGCGCGGACAGCGGGAGGCGCTGCGGCCCCGCGGATGGCGGGGGACCAGGGGTGGGAAGTGAGGGCCCTGGGGTGGGGGCATGTAGGGTCGGAGGGGTGGACTGGGGGGCGGGAAGTGAAGAAGGCGCGGTGGGGAGGAAGGGACAGGGGTGCAGTGTGGCGGGGGGACGGATGGGGGCCGGGAGGACGGAGGGTTGGAGGGGGACACGGTGGGGGAGGGCACTGCTGGAAACGGGGTGTGGCCGGGGCGGGGGCGCTGCCACCTCTCCTTGAACTGGTCCGAAGCCTCTGCCCCAGCGGTCCTCACAGCCCTCCGCGCCGCCCAGTCCACACCCGTCCACACCTGGACCGCACTGAGGCAGCTGCTTGGACATCACGCCCGGCCTGGCTGCCTGCTGCCGCTGCCAGATTTCCAGGCCGAGCTGACCTGGGAGATGGGGAGCGGCGCCCTGCACCTGGAGTGGTGGGAGGCACCGGGGACTCGCCCCTGGACGGCGCCAAGGGGTCCCCATTCTCCGTGTCCCCCTCGCTCAGGCTTAGCCTGACCTAGCCTGGTCTGGGAACACGCAGCTCCTGCGACCCTGCGAGTCAGAATGTGTTTCTGCGCCGTGGGCTCCCGTCTCCCCAGGGCCCAAGAGCCTCCCGGTCAGATGGGAGGGGACTGGCTGGGAAAGGGCAGGGGTTCCGGGACAGGGGGAGCCTCAGGAGCTGCAGGGGCGGGGCGGGTGGAGCCTGCAGGTGCACTTTCCCTGGAGAACTCCGCAGGTGGGCTTGGTGCTGGGCCCAGAGGCCACCGTGATGTCGGACGTCCACCCATGAGCAGAGTCTGGGGGTCCCTGGCAGAGCTGTGGTGGGAGTCCCTGCTCCCCAATCTGGAGTGGCAGACCCCCACTGGGGTGCAGGCAGGGCTGGGCAGAGGTCCTGGGGGTCTGGGGCCGGGCCTTGCAGGGAGGGGGCTGCGGCTCCAGCTTCAGTTTGGCAAATCTCTGATTTAGCACCCTCCCCTCAAGAGGAGAGATGTGCACTGCTTCTTGGTGACCTATATGTGCCCCGGGGGCATGCCCTCTGGTCTTTCTAACCACTTCTTTCCATCTGCAGCCTGATTCTGGTGCACCGGGGTCCCGCCGACTGGCCAGATGAGGGCAGGGTTCTAAGGAGGCATCTTTGTGTTTTCAGGGAGCCCCGTGCAGACCTAGATTGTTCAGGCAGAGGGGAGTAATGTCTCCCATGAGGAGGGACAGGCCACCCCTGCAGCTGCGCCACAGGACGCCCCTACTTTGATGTCCAAAGGGCCTTTGAGATGTGCCCTGGCCCCAGCACGTGGCCTCCCACCTGCTCCTGGCTCCCAGATCACCCCTCTGCCTGGGCCACTCTCAGTGCCCACTCTCTGCCCACCATCCCCGGGAGGCACCAGTCACTCCTCTGGTCCGGCACCGTGTTTCTCTGTGTGCGTCAGGTGCCCTCAGTGAGGGGCACCGAGGGAGACAGGTGTGTGGAAGTGTGTCTGTGCCTGTCTTCCCCTAAAGAGCCCTACAGCATTCACTTGGGTGACTGGATTCACACCCAGAGCGTCATCATGGCCTCCCTGTTGGAGGGAGGTTTATGGGGCCAGGTAATAAAAGGAACCTTGGCTAAAGTGTTGGTCACAGCGGGTCCCCTAGTCAACAGACCACCCAGGGGTCGTTTCCCTGGTTCCCAAGGGTGTCATTGTCACTCCCATACTTGGCCATTGGAATAACTGGGTTCTGGCCGGTGTGGTTGTGGACACGGCAGGGGGAAGCCCAGGGGAAACTCGGACACTGCCCACCCCACCCCACCCCCCACCCCCCAAGGCCCAGAGAGCAAACCGCAAACAATATCGTGTCCCTGGAGGTTGAGACCTGGAAGAAGCAGGGGTGGTGGGCCCCGCAGAGCCCGGAGACCGACGAGAGAGGCTGCAGGCCATTGAGGCTTAACCACGGGGCCGCCCAACCTCCTCTGCTGTGTGGGCCTTGGAATTCCGGCGGAATTCTGGCGATAGCAGATTAATGGGGCTGTGGATTTACAATTGCATTCTTTTCCATCTTAATTAGGAAAGACAAGAACAGTTTGCATTCGCATGGGAGGGATGATAGATACTATGCATTTGTGGTTTGGCCTCAGGGTCACATTAATCCTCCCCTCTGTCCTAACTTGGTCTGGGAAGGTGGGTGCCCCGGACATCCCCCGGGGGCAGGACACCGTGCTGACCGGGCAGGTCAAGGGAGAGGAGGCTCGTGTGCCGGAGGCCTTCGGACACATGTGCCCCAGAGGGTGGGAGATGAGCTCCTGTGAACATCCAGAGGTCTGCACTTCAGGGAAGGCTTTAGGGGTCTGGTGGTCAAGGGCATGCTGGGATATCCCCCTGAAATTAAAAGACAAATAGCCTCCTGTTGTATCCTCTGCTTCAGAGAAGAAAGTACAGGCCTGGTGGGACTTGTGGGCTCTGAAGACTACATTCCGCCCTTGGGAATATTACTCTGACCCATATCTCAGGTGACACGGAGGCAGTCAGCTTTAAGGGGGGCCTAGGAGCAGGACATGTCTCTGCAGCAGGCCCCGGCTGGGACCATACGGTGCTGGAGACGTCCCTGTGGGAAAAGACACCCAGTGGAGGGCTCTTGGGGCCCCTGCTGGTTCACCTCCTACCCACTTCCTTCTGTGCAAGGGTCCTGCCGTAAGGGCCACCAGCGAGTGGCCTCACCTTGTTGAGTTTCTGTTTGTCTCTCCAAGCGGTAATGGGAGTGGTAATCATGCCATCGCTTCGTGCCTCCTGAGGAGCACGTCACATGCCAGACCCTGCGTGTGCAGCTCAAGGACCCCCCACTGCCCTCAGCTGAGAGGAAATAGGCCAGAGCTGAAGAAAGCTTCCCCAGAAGGCCCAGCCTGCTGGCAGAGGGCAGGCCCCTGGGGAAGGACTCGCCTTGTGTCTCCACATCTGCAGGGGAGGACCCAGAGCCGAGCGGCCCCTGCAGGGAGCCGTGAGTCAGCAGGTCCTGGAGCCTCTGAAATGCAGCCTCCTTGGGGCCCCGTGGTTCTGGAGATTCACGAGGGGGCTGAGAGCCTGAGAATCACCCTCTGGGGTCAAGCAGTGCTCCAGGCCACCATTAAAACCAATAGGGCCTCCCGGTGGCTTTGCTGAACAGCCCCGGAGGGCGTGAATGTCGGTCTTAGTGTCTCTTGGGCCTGAGGAACCCTCCCCTTGTCTGCCACAGGTTTGTTTTCCTTGATTTGCTGACATTCTAGAACCACCGGTGGGCTGGGTCAGCTCCCTCAGCGGGCCTGGCTGGCCCACCAGACTGTGTCCGGAGAGCTTTGAGTGTCACCACACCAGCGCCCGCACCGTCGCCTTGTTCCTGCCTGAGTGTTCCCGCTGCCAGAGGCGGAATAGCTGGGACAGTGTGAGGGGCAGAGGGGCGTGGGGGTGCTCGGGTGTCCCGAATCTGGGGGGTGTCTGTGCGGAGGCCGGCACTGGATGCTCACAGCGCCCCACGTGGTTTGTGCGACCGCGTTTCCAGAGAGGAAGCCCAACCAAGGTCGTGAGACCGTGCCGCTCTGACCCTGTTTGTGCGGTGACAGCAGATGAGCGGCGTAGATGCCAGTGCTCAGGAGAACGACTATAACGGGAGAAGCCTTGTGGGAGCCGTCAGGGAAGGGATTTGTCATCTGGGCACACTGGGCCTGAGGGACGGTCAAGGAATGCCGTTTCTGTGTCTGCCCACATGTTCTCAGGCCCAGGGACGCCTGAGGGGTTCTGAGTGGACAGGCCCCCCGAGGCTTTCTCATGCTCTGCACGTCTCGTGGGACGGTTCTGGGCGGCAGGGCTCTGCTCTATGGCCTTAGAAACGCATTTCCGAAGACATTTGTTTTCCTTTGCGTGCTCACGGGGTTGAAGGGTAAGGTTCCCCTCCCCCGCCCCAACCGCTCTCAACTTTCTCCAGAGACCTGAAAACGTTACAAAACCTACCATCCACGGGCAACACGGGGGAGTCAGCACATCGTGGTGTGTGCTCCAGCTGGTGAGGGAGAGGTGGCTTCTATTCATTTAAGCCAAAGCTACCCCGTTAGTCCTGGTAATCCCTCTAGGTCTTGGGCAGCTGGTATGTTGGCCTTCTAACTCTATGACGACACTTGGGTGGAGAACTTGTCCGCATCTCCAGGGAGCCAGGACAGAGCCAGGCACTCGGGGAGGGCCTGTGGGGGCGAAGGTGCCAGGTGGCAGGGAGGTCTGGGGACAAGTGCTGGTGGATGGGAGCTGCCCCCTGGGTGGAGAGGGGCTGTGTCTCCCAATGGACTCGGTCCACGCATGGCGGTGCTCCCGAGGGGTCCCCACTTGCTCTGGCCTCTGGCCTTGGACGTACGGTCATTTCTTAGAGAGTGAAGCCAGCCCGAGACCACAGCATGCCAGTAGGACGCCTACAAAGCTCCCCTCACATGCCTGACCTGATCAGATCCTGCTCATGGGCGACTCACAGGCAGGACAGGGGGTCTCCCGGGGGACTGCGCGGGGGGAAGAACTTTTGGTCCAAGGGTGGTGGTCTTTCCCCTTTGCCCCCTCCAAGCGTATGTAAACTTCATGAAACTCGTTTACAAAATGCTTCAAAATATTTATGCCTCATTAAAAGCTCCTCGTCACCAGCTGTGCTTCCCTGAGGTGACAGGGTCACCAGAACGTCACGTGCCTCGGCTCCCTGCTGGCCCGGGAGGGCCCCTCCAACACACACTCCAGGGGCTGGCCGACCCGAGTGGGCCAACACTGGGAGCCCTACCCCAGGGCTTCTCCTCAGGAGTCAGGGCGGGAGGCAGGGTCACCACAGCCCCAGAGTCTGAGCCAAACCTTGTCTATGTGCGTCTTCCTGGCAAGGGGGCCAGATGTCATTGGATTCTCAAAGGTGCGGGTGGTTCCAGAAGCATTACACATACTCAGTGAACTGGGACACAACAAAATACACAAAATCATGCTGTTTAATCTTTCTGGATGATTTAGGAGGTCTGGAGCTGTCCTCCTCCTCATGACCATGACCCCTGCCGTCACCTCCCCACCATCATCTATTTCTCCATAACAAAGCATCCCTGCACTTACTGGACTAAACAATAGTCATCTCCTTTGCTCAGTTTCCGTGGGTTGACGTTTTGGGCTGGGGCCAGCGGAGCAGTTCACCTGATGGTTTCATCTCAGCTCGTCCAGGCTGTGGCAGTCAGGAAGGCCTGCCGGGGGAGGACAATCTAGGTTGGCATTACTCACAGGTCTCTTGCTCTCCTCACTGTGGCCTCCCTGGAAGGACAACTCAGATCCGTTTATGTGGTGGCCGTGTGCAGCGGAATGGCGGCAGAAGCCACGCAGACTCTTGAGATCCGGGCTCAGGGATCATAACCAATCGTGTTGCCACAATTTGTTGGTCAAAGCGAGACACAGGGCCAACCGTGACTTGGGGAGTGGAGACAAAGTCTCCAGCTCTTGCCAGGAAGAACGCCACCGTCGGCCTATTCCGCCACCAACGCCACCATCTACCCACTGCTGCGACCGTCAGCTTTGCCTCCCCCACCGTCCTCTCCGCAGGCAGGCACTGACGATTGCAGGGGGTTGGATCTTAGAAAGATACAGCCTCTGTCTTCAGAGGTCTTGTCGCGTGGGTGAAGATAAGAGACAAGTTCATGATGGATGGACAGTGGTGTTGTAAAGGCTCACTCATGCTCGCGAAGCCTTGAGGGAGTCAGAGGGCACAGGTCCCGAGGTCTGGAACTCTTCCATCTTGGGGCAGGTGCGGGGGCCTCTGTCTGGTGCATGACCAGATTGTGCCCTTTGTCAGTTGGGCTTATTTTTCTTTGCCTTTAATTTTCTTTTTTTTTTTTTTTAACAATTTTGAAATGTTACTAATGGTTGGTGTTAAACTTTTGTAATATTATTTATTTATTTTGGAGCAGATAATGCATGTTCATTGTCCCAGCTTCATAAGGTACAACAGGGCACGGGGTGAAAGGCGGCCTTCCCTCTCAGAGAACCTTGCGAGGTCTGCCTGGGGAGAATCATCTCCGAGCTCACTCACAGGGCCGTGGCGGGTCTCGGCCCCCAACGCACGGCAGCGCGGCAGCTCACTTCCCCCCCAGTGGGAGCTGAGAGAGAGACAGAGACACAAAGAGACAGAGAGAGCGTCAGTGAGAGAAAACAAGAGAAGGAGACAGGTCTGTCAAGAGAGAAGCCAACATCTTTTTGTAAACTGACCTCAGGATTGACCTCCTATCACTTTCACCATGATCTCTGCTTGTTGGATATGAGTCTGGGGGCCCAGGCCACACTCCAGGGAACAGGATTACACTCTGTCATGAGTACCAGGAGGCAGGGTCATGAAAGCCATTTTAGAGACAGCTTGCCACCATCCCCTCTATCATTTTGGTTAGTGCGCGTCTGCAGGCAGCACATTTTTCAGGGTTTACCTGTCTCACCGACTTTTTATTGAACCTTCAGTTTTGAAGGCTATTTCTCTGGGTGAGAATTCCATCTTAGCGCCTATTTCCTTGTGATTCTCTAAAGATGACATTACGTTGTCTTCTGGTGTCCAGATTTGTGGGAAATCTGTCTCTCTGTCGTTCCTCTGAGGATAACCTGCCTCCCTTCTCCGGCTGCTTCTAAGACGTCCCGTTATCTCCGGCTCACAGCGCTTTCGCGGTGACGTACTACTCACATGTGGCGCTCTGCATCTGTCTGGCACGTGGATTTCTTTTCTGAACCTTTGGAAAGATATCTCTTATCAGTTTTAGAAAATCCTTTAGAAAATCTCTTCAAATACTGCCTCTGCGCCATTCTGTCTGTATTTTCCACTTGGGCTTTAAATTTCACATATGTTAGACATTTTCATCAGGCCTCATGTCGTATGCTCTTTTCTGTATTTTATATGTTTTTAATTTGTCTTTCAGTCTTGCCCATTTTCTCCTGAGCTGTTCCAATTAACTTATTCTCACTTCTGCTTTGTTTAATCTGCTGGTAATCCCAATCCATTTAATTTTAACTATCAAATACTGCATTTTTTTATTTTTAGAATTTCCATTTTCTCTTCAACTTACAGATTACAGTCTTCTTATCCAGTTGTCTGTCTCATATTCCACTTTCTTGAGATAGTAATTACATTTACTTTAAATTTTTTAATGTTTATTTACTTTTGAGAGAGAGAGAGAGAGAGAGAAATTGAGAGTGAGCGAGCAGGGGAGGGGCAGAGAGAGAGACACAGAATCCAAAGCAGGTTCCAGGCTCCGAACTGTCAGCACAGAGCCCGATGCAGGGCTCGAACTCACGAACCATGACCCGAGGCAAAGTTGGACACTTAACCGACTGAGCCACCCAGGTGCCCCTTAGTCACATTTAGTTTAAAGTCCATATATGATAACCCCAAAAATCAGGGCCACCTGTGGGTCTGTTTCTCTTGTTTGTTTTTTCCCGTAGAGTCATGTGGTCCCATCTCTTGACCTGCCTGGTGATTTTTTTATTAAATGCTGGACATTATGTGTGAAGGATTGTAGGGGTCCTGCATAGTATTATCTTCTTTGTTTAGAATTGGATTTAATTTTATTTTGGTGGGCAGTTAGTGTAGGGAAGATTCCCTTTATATGATTCAAATCTGGGTTTATCTCTCTGTGAAGACTGGGGTGTTACCACTCCTTCCTTCCTCCTGGAACATAACTTTCTAAGGGCCCCGTTGAGAGCCTGGGGTATTTATGTCTAACCGAGGGTCCCGTCCCTTTGAGGGTCCTGAATTCTAGGTGTTGTCTCCCTATCAAAGAGATGGCAAAGGCTATTTTGTGCTTTTTTAAAAACAGGCCTGTTGAGGTATGTTTTGCATAACAAAATTCATCTTATTCAGGTGTGCAATTCCACAAGTTTTGGTAAATTGAATGGTATGGTCACAGATCAGTTTTAGAACTTTTTCCCACCCTGTTAGACTCCTCATGCCTCTTACCCACCCTCCACCCCGGAAACTACTAGTCTATGTTCTGTCTTCATATATTTGCTTTTTGCATGTTTCGTGTAGAATTCTCCACATTAGCATTCAAGAATCAAAACTAAAACAAACATCAGACCCAAGGTTCTTTCCGGTATATTCTCATTGTGTTGATGGTTTGGTGAGTTTGCTGAGGCTTCTTTCTTCTCTCATCAACTCAGTAAGAAATATGATGATCAACTTTATGCCAGTACATTGAGACAACTTAGATAAAAGAAACAATTTTGGGGGGACTATACAGATGATCTGACTAGCCCAAGAAGAAATAGCCCTATATTTCCTCAGGGCATTGAATTCATTATCTGAGAGGGCTTCACTGGAGAATTCTAGCAAACTTTTAGGAAAGAAGTAACACCCATCCTGTATAAACTTTTTGAAGATGTAGAGGAGAAGGGAACATTTCACAACTCGTTTTATGAGGCCAGGATTACCCTGATACCCAAACCAGACCACGATGTCTCTGCCTGACTTCCCTGTGTGGCTAGGCCTTTCTCTGTCTGGGATGATGACCGGGCTAGTCTGTCTGTGGAGGTGAGAGCCTCCGGTGGGTCCATGACGACAGTGGTCAAGACGATGCGGCCAAGGCACACAAGTGACCAGCTGTGAAGGGCACGGCCCCAGGCTCAGACCTGTGCTCTGTGATGCTGGCCAGGGTTCATGGCACATTGTCAGGTGACATGTTCCACGTAAGTAACTTTGCAGGCTTCTAGGGTCCGGACGATGCACTTTGCGTCTTGACCTCTCTGGCATCTGCCAGCTCCCTGGCAGGTATCAGCACCACCGGGTGCACCTGCGTGTTGTCTGGTGTGTTCATGTACTCACTCCAGCTGAACCCAGGGAGGCACATCTACGTGTCCCACGTGGAGAGAAGAGGAGAAAACCTGTCACTGGTTAAAGAGAGGCCAAAACTGCCTTCAAAAACACCTAATACCCGTTTCTGCTGGACCTTATTCTCACATTAGTAGACATGTACACTCACGCTCAGTAGCAAAATCTGGGCTGCTTTCCTGTACGTTCCTCATTTTCCCAGCTCCCTCCTGGTGTGGGACGTGTCCCCACCTCTGCTCTTCTCACTGAATCTGTGACCCTCCCTAGTTCTACTGTGTTATCCACAGGCTCAGAGCCTCATCGGCTTGGCAGTCACATGCCCCCACTCCTCCAGCGTGGCTTTGACCTGGCCCCAGGATGGCAGAGATGTGCAAACGCAGAGTGCTGGGAACACAGGAGTGTACCACCTCCCACGAGAAGTCCCGGGGCGGGCAGGTAGCAGGCTGCACGGGGGCGGTGGGGTACTAGGACATCTGGGCTTTGTTCCAGCCTCAGAGGGCAGGGGCCGTCACAGGGCTCGGGACGGGGCAGCGGGTCATCTTTCGGAGCTGGAGTTGGAGGCCTGGGGCTGGAGGTGACCCGGGGTGTGTTCAACCCCAGAGACTGGACAGCAAGTCCGGTTGTTGCCGCTAAGATGCCAATACTGGGGAAGGGCCGGGAAGCAGAAGGGACCCCTGGGGACCAGAAGCAGTGTGCACACGGCCGAGCGTCAGAAACGGAACACATCCCGGGAATGAGGAGAGCCCCGGGAAGCGACCTTTGGGATCACCTGAGGAGGCGTGCTCGTCTCACAGCCTGACCCCCTGAGCCCGGCCAGGACCCTGGGACTTGTGCGGCTCCCCGCAGTCAGGAGGGGCGTGGGGCCACAGCAGCCAGCCTTGTGCCCTGCTGTGTTTCTTCAGGAGCCCACCCTCCTCACACGGGCACAGACCCCTCCCCTGGTTTGCACTCACTTTGCCTGCGGCCTCTCCCTTCTCCGCGGGCTGCCTGCGGGAGGGAGACGCGGTGACATCAGCCAGAGAAGGATCACTTCCCTTTGATGGACCCACTCTCTGGCAGGAAAAAACATTTAAATTGTCTGACAAATTAAGCCCTAAACAGACCCAGCTTGTCTGAGGATTAACGGTCTTGAGACCCAGAACAAACGAGAGCATGGGTGAATTCCCACAGACCTACATTCAGGGGGCCAGCCGGCGCTGTGGGAGGTGACTGGAATGGATTTGTGAGTTGGAAGGGACTTCAAGAGAGCCCTGATTCCAGGGCTCAGGGTAATCATGGGTGTGGGATTTTCTGAAAAGCCACGGAGCCCTATCAGTTTCTCCTCGGGATCAGGGACTCCCAGGGCCAGGAGGGATTCACGGGTGCAGCTGTCGCCTGCCCTCTGCTCTTGTGTGACCTGTGGTGAGGCCCGGCATGGCTGTGGGTGCCCTGCCTCGTCATGCGCACCGGGCCACCGTGGACGTGGTCGAGGCGAGGCCAGCAGCGTGTTGCTCCACCCACTGGTATTCCACACACTTAACCCTCCACGGGTGTAGACGTGGCAGCACGTGCCGGAGGGACACGGCAGTCCCTGCTTCCCTCTGCGGGTGAGGCTGGCGCTGTCCAGGGGCTCATGGGCGAACAGGCTCAAACGGGGGCAGCGCCTCTACAAAGAGCAAGCCCGCGTCGACCCGGACTCCCTGAGCCGGGAGGAAGCCCAGTGGCCTTCAGGTCACCGTCTCCAAGCTCGGGTGTCTGTCGAAGGGGTCTGGCCGTGCTCAAGTCCCTGCCTGTGTGCTCCCTGGGCCCCAAAGGAGGCTGGACTGTGGGCTTGGCACCAAGGCCCGTGACCATCACTGAGCCTGAGCCTGGGCCATGGCAAAGCCCCCACCCCGGCCGGCTCTTCCTGGAGCACATCTTCCACCAACTCAGAGACCCCTCTTCTCAGGGAACCCCGGCCACCCTTCCCTGCCCTAGGTCCCCGCCAGCCTGTCGTCTCACTTGGCCTATGTCTGGTGACCTGGTCTTCCCATTCTGAGTGGAAGAGGAAGCGGAGGCCCTCTTGGAGGAGGCACCAGCCAGCGTGGTCCTCCTGAGCCTTCTCTCCCTGCTGGTCCACGAGGTGTCCCTGCGGCTGGCAGTCCCAGGCTCAGCTTTGGACCTGGGGCCCAAAGTGAGAGGACGGCTTTGCCCGCGATCCTAGCCTACGGGGCTGGGCGGAGCTGGAGTGTCTCTGGGGAGCTGACTGGCCTGGGCTGGGGGTCAGATGAGGGTGGGGGGGGGCAGGCGGCCGACGGTGGCCGCGGAGGACGTGACACCCTGCCACGGCGGTCAGCCCTCGGCATCATCGTTCGAGCCACGGCTGACGCAGGGTGAGGCGCTGCGGGTCTTGCGGGCCCACGAAGCACAGAGATGTCCGTCTGCAGCCCTCCTGCCCCACCCTCCTGGCCTGGCCTCGGGGCTGCCTCCAGGGCTGGGCTCCCGCACTGCCTACAGACGCCGAAGCCCAGCCTCTCGGGGCCCAGCGGTGCAGCCTGCCCGAGGGATGGTGTCTCAGGGTCTGGGCGCCTGAACGGTAGGTGGGGGCCTCTGTCCACCTCTCGGAGGGTCTCTCCACCCCTAGGCCCCCAGTCCAGTCTCGGTACGTGCACCCTCTGATCTCTGCCCACATGTGGCACTGACCGGAAGCCGGGTGCTCAGAGCCCCCACTCGCCGCTGTGCTCCCTGAGGCCAGCCACTCGTGCCCTGGTTGCCTCAGTTTCTCCACCCGCGTCATCTGAGACAGTCTGTGAGACAGAGCAGGTGGCTGTCCGGTCCCCGTTGAGAGAACAAGTGAACCACCCGTGTCCCCGCTCGAGACGCTGCTGGCGGGAGGCCCCCAGTTCTGGTCAGGCTAAATCCGTCAGCCCCTGAGGTCGGGGTGTGCGAGCTGCTCACGGGCACGGGCGTCCCCACTGTCTGGGGCTGGGAGGACTGGGGGCTCAGAGCTTGCTGCTGTTGGCCCGGCGGCACAGGGCAGGGGGAGCTCCGCAGAGACCCAAGGCCGGGCTCTCCTCCTTCCTGCTCTGGGCCCGCCCCTCAGGTCCTGTTGCTGGGGACTTGGTGGGGTCTGTGGGGCCGGGAGGAAGCTTCACATCCTTCCCTCCCCGCTGCGGGGGGAGACGTGGCCACAGTCCCTCCCCCGGGGCAGCTATACTGGCCGCTGTGGCTCCGGTGATGACACACTTTCCGGAATCCGGGCAGTTGGGCTGTATTAGTCACTCAGGGAAAATGTTCCGAAGGTGGTCAGGTCCAGGTGGACGTGTCACAGCGAATTTATCAGAAAGAGATGTGGCTGTTTGTGAGTAACCGTGGAAACACACATCACACTGGCTGCCCAACAGGCCCTCTGTGTCGGGTCCCTGGTGGAGCCCGAGCATCAGCTGGCGTCTGGGAGTCTCTGCTTCCGCCCGTGGTCCTGCAGAAGCCGCTTCAGGCCCCGGGAGGTCCTTGTGGGCGGCGGCGAGCATGGCACCGCCGCCTCCTGTCCCTCCTGTGGCCGCCGAGTCACACCTGCGGGTGCGATGAAGCTGGTCAACCAGCTGACCTCAGGAGGAGGTGACCTGGGCAGGCCCGACCAGGTCACACAGCCCTCGGGGGGCGGTTTTCCCCTGCCGGGGGCAGAAGAGGAAGCCCGAGGGACGGGGAGCCCCGAGGAATTGGGTGTGAGGGAGGTGGGGGTTCTCGTGGTGGGGTACAGAGGCCGCGTGGAAGGAGCCGAGCTCTGCCCCCGCCGGACAGCCGGCCGGACGCCCTAGTCCCACAGCTGCAGGGAACTAGGTTTGGCCGGTGGCCGGGATGCGCTTGGGAGAGGGTTTCCTCACAGCTTCTGACCGGACCCCAGCCCTCGGCGTCAGCCTGTGAGGATCCGCGGGCCCCCGGGCTTCTTACCTACAGAGCATGGGCTGAGAGTGGGTGTGGCGCAGAGTCTGTGGGAAACTAACACGGTCCCGGGGGTCCCCTCCTGCCAAGCCCAGGGGCCTCTAACCCCCTGCAAGGTTGGCAGCCTCTCTGCGTCGGCCCCGCCGGTTTAGTGGCACTTTTACGACCCCACTGGACAGTACCCCGGGGGCCTCGCCAGCTTGCGGGCTGGCATCTGCCTGACGCTCACGGGATGTGCTCCTGGCTCCTCGCCGGTCGGCTGGTGGTGGGTGAGGGGAAGCCAGATGTTAGGGGGGGTGTGGGCAGGTCCCATCTGGATCACCCTCTAGGGATCGAGATCAGGTAACCGGAAGATAGAGTATAAGAGGTGAAGGTGCCTGGGCTGATGAGGCAAGACCGGGACCGGGTGGCGCGTGTCCTCCATCAAGGTGTATCCCCAAGACACAGCCCATGGTGCACGCACTCCATAGCACACACACCCCATGGGGCACGCCCCGTGGCACACACCCCATAGCATATACACCCTTGCACACCCACGAAGCAGGGACTGATTTGCCGTGAGCTCAGGGGCTGCTTTTCAGTGGCGGTGAGGGAGAGTCTTGTGATTGTAGGAGGGACTCAGTGCCCCTCCCACCCCTCCCATCCCCAGTGGGGACTCCTGTTCTCTGCTGCATTTTCCTGAAGTAGAGGCCCTGGAGAGGGGCCTGAGGCAGAGTATCATGAGCCCTGCATGGTTGCTTCAGTGTGCCAGGATCCCATGTCCTTGAGGAGCTATGGATATGTGGATATGTATGTGTGCATGCATGTTTATGAATATGAATATGGTACATGTCTGCATGTGTACATGGGTGTGTGCTTACACGTGCACATGCGTATACGTGTATGCATGCACGTGGGCTCGTGTCTCCGTGTGTATGTGCACATACGTGTATATGTGTGTATACGGGTATATAAATGTATATGTATCTAGCCAGGTGCTCTTGGCAGGGATGAGGCATTGTGGTGACCACTCTCCTGGAGTCAGGAGAGACATGCTTGGGAGCAGAACCTTCTAGAACACCCTGGCTGGATGAGTTCAGCTGTGTGGCCAACACATGTTAGCCAGATGGAGCTGGGAGCTCACAGGAAGTGAACCCCCCTGTTAAAAAGCCTGTGTGAGTTGGTGGGGGAGGGTGGTGCCGGCTTCCTCTGAGTCACACACAGGTCTGTTTCCAATTATGTGTCCCACTGGCAGAGAGACCGCTGTGTGTGGAAGCTGGAATCAGAGCAGCTATATTCAGCCTCATGTACTCTTTGGACCCTGTGGGGGACTGTGTCCTCATCTATGCTGGGCCACTGAGAGCCCTGGGGGCATGGTCAGGGACGTGACCACATCAGCACTTCTGACCCACATCTGGAACCACTTGACGCGAATCCTTGGGTTTTGAAGACAAGTTGGCAGCTTGGTGGTCTGGGGTCCCTCCTGAGAGTCCCCAGCTCGGGGTCCTGGGACCGCTTCTCCAGCCTGGCAGGGCCTGGGTGTCTCCGAAGTGCCTCTGTGGCACTTTGCGGGACACGCTCAGTGGCGCTGGGACACTAGATCCCTTATCTCCCCATAACCCTGCTCAGTGGCTAATCAGCCTCCACGGCCCGGGAACCGTGTGTGTTCAATCCCTGTCATGGGGGATTTTCTGGCCCTGTCCCAGAGAATCCTAGGAGGCTCCTGTGGCTCGAGGCATCGGGGCACAGTGGGTGCCCACCCTGGGGCCAGCAGCATCCCCTGCCTCAGCCTTCTGGCCCAGCAGTCACCTCATGTTCTCAGGGTCTGCAGACAGCCCTTCTCCTCTGGCTCTGTTCTCCGTGGGCCTGGCGGCCCCGCCCCATCCTGGAGGCCCTTGCTTCTGTGCCCTCCACACTTCCCACATAAAGGTTGCCTTCCCCAGGCTCAGCCTGTGATGCAGGATCTTCTGGAATCTTCCACTCTCCCTGAGGTCCTTCTAGCCCCTCAGGGACTAGGATTTTGAAACACGAACATAGGAATAGACCCATTTTCTGTGCCTTCTGTGTTAACTGGAGCCAGGAAGTACATCCAATGGGGGAGCCAGCCACACACAGGAATCCAATGGCAGCCCCCGGCGGGTGTTGGGAGGAAGCGCAGAAAGCATCAGGAAGAACACTGAGGGCCTTTGCCTGTTACTGGCTCTGCATTTCTAGTCTGTGGGGCAAGAGTATTAATCAAAGGGTCTTCAGAGAAACAGAACCAATAAAATATCTATCTATAAAAATATCTGTCTGTCTATCTATCTATCTATCTGAGGACACTTATTACAGGAATTGGCTCCCTGGGTTATGGAGGCCCGAGGCCTTGCGATCCAAGTCTGGAAGCTGGAGGCCCGGGAAAGCTGGTGGTGTTGGTCAGTCCTGCCGTCCAAAGGCCTGAGAACCATGAGCTCCACTGTCTGAGGCAGGAGAAGACGGATGTCCCAGCTCAATAGGGAAAGAGAATCTGTCCTTTCCCACTTTTTTTTTTTTTTTGCGAGAGGAGGGGCGGGGCAGAGGGAGAGAATCCCAAGCAGGCTCCATGCCCAGCATGAGCCCAATCCCACGACCCTGGGATCATGACCTGAGCTGAAATCAAGAGTCAGAGGCTCAACCGACTGAGCCCCCCAGGTGTTCCCTTCCTCCACCTTTTTATTTTACCAGGCCCTCAATGGATTGGACAAGGCCCACTCACCTTGGGGAGGGCGATCTACTTTATTCTGTCTACCAATCGAAATGCTAATGTCTTCTGGAGACATCACACGGACACACCCAGAAATAATGTGTTACCAGCTATCTGGGTGCCCTTAGCCCTATCAGGTTGACACATAAAATTAACATCACAAGTCCACTTCTTGTTAACTTGGCATCCATACATATATCCTTAAACCATATTTAATCTCCAGATAAAGGCAATAAAATGTCATACATAATTTTGCCTAACATGAAACAACCATCCTGCATACAGGTGAAATTGCATTAACTCCTTCCCCAGAAGAGGAGGTAAAGACCTTGGGTGATTCTTACAGTCTTCTGCTTGATATCCCGTAGCTTAAATACTATGATGGAAAATTAACAATACTTAATACTGGTATGAAGTCAATACATTTTGTATTACATACGAAGGGAACAAGAGAGGAAAGAAAACAAAGACGTTTGTTTAATACACACACACACACACACACACACAAATATATCTATTACAAAATAAGGAGGAAATACTTATGGGAATTATAGCCATGTTACTGGTCACATGGTAATAGTTGGCATTTATAACTATATTCTACTCATTCTGTACTCCTTTGCTGCAGCAAGCACCTCGGCTAGTCATGGTTCTGACCACCACCTGTTGGGGTGGCCCAAACCTTCATTCCTGAAGGGTCTGTGGGTCATTAGTGGCCCTGCCTGGATTGGGTTGTTGTGGCTTTCCACTGACCTTAATTCCAGGGCATGCTAATACTAAGAGATGCCCTAAAGGATCTCCAGTGATCAGACACACTCTTCCTCGCCCCCACCGTGGAGGAGTAGTGAGATCTCCCTTTGGAAGTTGGGATCAATCGCCCAGCTAGCACAAGAACTCCCTTCCTTGCCTTTGATTCACAGGCAGGGGATCTGGAAGTGACTGGGCAGCAGTCTTAACTTCCAATTCAGTGGAATCCTTGTAGCTCCTGGTGGGAGCACTCCTCTCTCAAGAACTAAGGCTGCCAGGCCAGCAGAGCATAAAGTCACAGGAATAGGAAGCAAAAATATTCCTACTGGGTCGCTAGGGGTGATAGTGAGTAGTAGCTCTCTCATTTTCACCCCTTGATTCCGGGACGCGTGAATCCTGACTACGGGGAGAGACAGCACCATACACGGGACACTGGTTCAGAGCATGTGCAGCCTTCTGGAGAACCACCTAGCTGCCACTGTAATTGAGTCTTCAAAGAGCCGTGTCACCATTTGAGCAAAACAGTTAGTTCCTTCAGGATGGTGGAGAACATGGTAAGACCAACGAATTCCGTGAGGACGGGCCCATTGCTGTGGTGAAATGGGTTCCTTGATTGGAAGCAGTACTGTGAGAATGCCATGATGGTGGATGAGGCATTCTCTAAGTCCAGGGACGGGCAGAAGCATTATGTGCAGGGAAAGCAAATCCATATCCCGAGTAAGTGTCTTCTCCAGGAAGGACAAAATCCTGCCCCTTCCTTGATGTAATCGACTGCCACCAGGTGGCTGGCTGATCACTCAAGAAATGGTGCCACATGGGGGCTCAGTGTTGGTCTCTACTGCTGGCAGCTTAGGCACGCCACGGTGGCCGTAGCCAGCACAGCCTCGGTGAGTGAAGTCCCTGTTGCTGAACCCATGCTTAACCTCCATCCCTGCCACCATGGCCACTTTGTTCATGAGCCCATCGGATCATGACAGGGGTGGCTGGAGAAAGAGGCTGACTGGTATCCACAGAACAGTTCATCCCATCTACTTGATTATTAAAATCCTCCTCCAAGGTCACACCTTGGTGAGCATTCACATGGGATACACATGTCTTCACTTTTGAAGGTAGAAGGCTTTCCACAAATCTCTTCCCCAAATTTGTCAACAATTTTCTAATCATGTCCTAATCTAATCAAAGTCCTCTCCAGTCCAGCCAAACAATTGGCCAGGGCTCATTAATTGGCATATAATCACATGTTAGGCCATTTCTCCTTCCAAGCAAAGTCAACAACCGGGTGCTGGGCCTGGAGTTCTGCCCACTGGGGAGGATTTCCCATCTCCACTGTCCTTCAGGGACAGGCTGTAGTGTGGCTGCTGTCCACTCTGAGTGGTGTCTCTACATTCTGTAAACCAGGCTGAAGTTTCTCTTCCTCTGTCAACTGATCACGGGGCGCTCCCCATGAGGCCACAGGTGCAGGCTGGGGGAGAGAAGGCAGTGGAGCAGGAGCGGGGGGCAGGAGCATTTGGACTACTTCATGTAAGGTACTTGTGCCTTTAGGGCCTGCTTGGGTCTGATCACGTGTACATCGCTTCCATGTGATGATGGAGTGTTGCTGTGCACGCCCAACGCTATGGCTTTATGAGATCGATGGGCAGCTCACGTCACATGGTAACTTAGTGGTCCGGGGTCAGTGTAGATCATTTTGCAGAGTTTTATTTTAACGTTATGGTGTTTTTTGACTCATAAACGTGGTATACCTCTCCACTTATTTAGGTCTTAATTCTCTCAGCAATGTTGTGTAGTTTTAGGAGTACATGTCTCAAACTGATTTTCTTAAATTTATCCCTGAGCAGGTCTTTTTTTTTTTTTAATTTTATGCTATTATAAATTATATTTTAAAAATCACAACTTTCAGTTGTTTGTTGGCAGAATCTAGAAATACAATGAATTTTTTAAGGGTGTATCGATCTTGTATTCTGTGACTTTGTTAAATTCGTACGTCAGTTCTAGTAGCTTTTTAGTAGATTCCCGAAGATTTTTTTGGGTATGCAATCATATTGTCTGTGCAAAAAGACAATTTTACTGTTTTCTTTCCAATCTGTATGCCTTTTATGTCTTTATTTTTGAAAGGAGGGCTTATGGTAAGGCTAGGTCTTAGGTGAGCCCTATGAGTACAATGTTGAATAGAAGCTGTGTTTCTCCTGTGTCTTGTATTAATATACGATTTTATTCTTGCCTTGTTCCTTTTCTTAAGAAGGATACGTTTAGCCTTTTACATTAAATTGATATTAGCTATAAGATTTTCTTCCTGTGAATGTCCCTTATCAGGGTGAGGAAATTTCCTACTATTCCCGATATTTAAGACTTTTGATTTCCTTATAGCAGTCGAATTTTGGAAAATGCTTTTTTCTACATCTATTAAGACAATCATATTGTCTTAATATGTCTTTAATCATTCTATTAATATGGTGACTTGAATTGTTTGATTAGTTGATGTTAAATGAATCTAATACTTCTGGGCTGCTATCTGATCATGATACATTTAAAAGTGTTGTTGGATTTGATTTTTTTGAGGACTTTTTCATCTATACTCATAAGGGATAGTGGCCTGTAGTTTTCATTCCTTATAATGTCTTTCTTTTGGATGCAAGGGTAATACTGGCATCAAAAAATGAGGTGGTAATTTTAATTTGTGTCTTTCAATAAATTTTTCCATTTCTTCTAAGTTGTCAATTTTGGTGGAGATAAAGGTCTTTGTAATAGCCTCCTACCCTTTTAATGCTTTGGACTCGTGTTTTACTCCTAATATTGATAATGTGAGGTTTTTCTTCTTTATCTTAATCAGTTTATCTGGATGTTTACCAATTTGATTGATATTTTCAGTAAACCAGGTTTGTTTTCATTGATTTTTTTTTCTATTTTGTTTCTGTTTTTTATTTCATTGATACCACTCTTTTCCTTTTAATTTTCTTCTTTCTATTTACCTTTTAATTTTTCTAGCTTCTGAATATAAAAAAACTAGATCTTTCATTTTAGGTCTTTTTCTTAATATTAGCACTTCATGTATACATTTTCCCCTAGACACGGCTTTAGCTATACCACCTATTTTGACGTATTGGGTTTTCATTTTCACTCAGTACGAAATATTTTCTAAGTTTCTTTTGACCTCTTCTTTGACTAAAGCTTCATGTATAAGAATTTTGTTTAAATGTAGAATACTTGGGGATTTTCCAGATATCTTTTGTTATTGACTCCTAGATTCATTCCATTGTGGTCATAGAACATGTCCTGTATGATTTCATTCATTTAAAATTTATCGAGACTCATTTTATGGCCCAGTATGTGGTCTATTTTATAGGACATTTCACACATACCTGAAAAGTATGCTTATTCCACCGTTGTTAAATGCACATTTCTATAAACGTCAATTAAGTACATTCGTTAACTGAGTCTTTTATAGCTCTCCTGACTTTTTTGCCTGTGTTCTGTTGGTCACGGAGAGCAGTGTTGAAGTCCCCACTGCAATTGTGGGGTTGCCAGTTCTGTCCGTTCTTAATTCACGTATTTTGAAGATTCTTTTATTAGATGAATATCCATTAATTTTTTTTAAGTTTATTTATTTATTTTGAGCAAGAAAGAGAGACAGAGAGTGCAAACAGGAGCTGGGGAGGGGAAGATACTGAGGGAGAGATAGAGGGACGGAGAGAATCCGAAGCAAGCTCCTTGCTGCCAGCACAGAGCCCAACGCAGGGCGTGATCTCCGGAACCACGAGTTCAAGACCTGAGCCTAAATCAAGAATCAGATGCTTAACTGCTGAGCCACACGGGTGCCACTAGATGAATAACCACTTAGATTGTCTTCTTGATGAATTGGCCATCTTATCATTATGTAACACTCCTCTCTATTTTTCATAATATTGCTTATCCTGAGTCTCATTTGTCTGATTTAATATAACCACTCCAAGTTTCTTATGATTAGCATTTAAATGGCTTATCTTTTTTATCCTTC
Organism: Panthera uncia; assembly: GCF_023721935.1. NCBI lineage: Eukaryota > Metazoa > Chordata > Mammalia > Carnivora > Felidae > Panthera > Panthera uncia. The sequence goes on from NC_064810.1 coordinate 678,875, forward strand.
TATTTTTACCTATTTGTGTCTTTGTATTTACAATGTGTTTCTTTAATGTAAAACATTTTTTAAAATATTTACTTATTTTGGGGGGGGGGGGAGAGAACCAGCAGGGGAGGGGCAGAGAGAGAGGGAGACACAGAATCCAAAGCAGGCTTCAGACTCTGAGCAGAGCCTGATGCAGGGCTCAAACCATGAGATCATGACCTCAGCCGAAGTTTGGCACTCAACCAACTGAGCCCCTGTTTAATTTTTTTTTTAAAGTTTATTTATTTTTAAGTAATCTCTACACACATCATGAGTCTTGAACTCAAGACCCTGAGATCAAGACTTGCATGCTCTACTGGCTGAGCCAGTCAAGTGCCCCTAAAGTATGTTTCTCTAAATACTGTTGGATCTTGCATTTTTATGCATTCCGACATCTCTGCCTTTTATTAAGGGTGTTTTGACCATTTCTATTTAATGTAGTTATCGATATATTTGCCATTAAATATATCAATTTGTTGATTATTTTTATTTGCCCCATCTATTTTTTATTCCTTTCCCCCTCTTTTTCTGCCATAGTCTGGATCGAGTATTTTTTCATATTCTATTTTACCTCCTCTATTTGTTTATTAGCTCTACCTCTTTGTTTTATTTTTTTCAGTGGTTGCTCTAAAGCTTACAGTATACATCTTTTACTTTCTTCAAATATCCCACTTCTCACGTATTGTAATAAACTTACAGCAGTGAATGTCTATGTCTCTTCTCCCATCCTTTGTGCTATTGCTGTTATACATTTTGCTTATACGTAAGTTACAAGCTCCAGACTATGTTGGTATTATTTTTGTTTTAAATAGCCAATTATCTTATAATTTTAAAATGAGAAAAATTCTTATATATCTATCTACAGTACTCCTTATTATTTTATGTAGGCTTGAGTTTCCATCTGGTATAACTTCCCTTCCTTCTGAAGAACTTGCTGTATCATTTCTTGTAGGTGCAATTCTGCCAGAAAAAATTCTCTTAGCTGTTGTTTATTTGAAAATGTCTTTACTCCGCTTTCATTTTTTAAGGCTGCTTTGCTGATTACAGACTTGTAGGCTGTTCTTTCTTTCAGTACTCCCAATAGGTTGTCCCATCATCAGTGGCTTGCAAGGTTGCTGCCAAGAAGTCTCCTTCCCTACGTGTAAGATGTCTCCCCCAGCCCTTGACATTACTGTCTTGTTTTCTATGACTGTTTTAAAGATTTTCTCTTTACCACTGCTTTAAAGCAATTTTATTATGATGTTCCCAGTGTTCATCTCCTTTGTTTATACTGTTTGGTGCTTATTGAGTTTCTTGTATCTGTGGCTTCATAGTTTTTATCAAATTAGAAAAAATCAATTATTTCATCAAATATTCTTCTGATTCCCTCATCCCAGAATTCTAGTTACAACCACGTATGATCAGTTGATATTGTCCCTTAAGTCCTTGACACTCTGCTCTTTGCTTCATTACCTTTTCCTCTTTTACCTTTCAGCTTGTAGTTTCCCTTTCTGTTTTTGCTGGCTCATTGGCCTTTTCATCTCTAGTGTCCAATCTATTGAAAAACCACCCGGTTATCATTTGTATCAGATACATTATTTGTGGCTCTAGCTATTCCATTTGTTTCTTGTAAAATGTAACGAGCATTCCTCTCCTCGTTACGTTCACAGACTCTTAAACGGCGGACTGTGGCCAGAGCCCAGCACTTCTCATTAGGGTTCCAGGACGCTCTGAACTTCATTAGCGTTCCTTTGCGTAACTGGAGCAGCTATGAGACCAGATGCTCCGGGTTCCAGGGCCTCATGCAGAGCCCCACAGTCTGGCTCTTACTTCATTGCACTCGCCGCTGTCTTCCACGAGCCCATCTCCAACCACTTGACTCCTGCTTTCTTGATTCCTTGGAACTTTGCTACCACGTTCAGCCTGCTCACTGCAATCCTAGGCCTGCTATCCTAGGTATTAGGCCTTCCATGTCCCTTGTTAATGTGATATAATGGAGAAGAGCGTCACTCCATCCAGAAAACAGATGCCCGTGTTATCAGTGCCTTAGGCCCCAAGAAGGATTCCCAGTGAGGATGATGGGTCTCAGGCACATGTCAGGCAGGGCAGGTGACCTCTGGCTGAGTCCCAGAGCACACTCTGAGGCCCGGTCAGCCTGCATGGCCCTGGTACCTCCTCACACCCAAACCTACAGTCCTTTAATAAAACGCAAACTCATCTGGCCCTCAGAGTGTTAACCTCCCACCAATAGTTGTATCTTAAAGAGGAAGGACAGGGCCAACTTAAGGATACATGACCATAAACGACCCCTTTGAAGAACGATTGGAAACTGCTTTCAAAGAAGTTGGCAATTAGCAAGCAAGCTTCTGTTGCAAATGCAAACATGTCAGGGACTTCTGGATGTACTGAGAGCTCATGTGAGTGGCCAAAAGAAAGTCAGAGCTTTGAAGGAACCCTTACTAACAGTTTTGGGTATTATTCAGTCAAGTTGCTGGATCATTCTTTAGCCGGTATTTTTGATACTTAAAACTATATCCTAAACTGTCACCCATCTCCCTACATGCAGAGGCCCAACAAATCCTGTGAATTTTCCAGTCATTCACTTATTTATGAATAATATTTATCGATCTATTTATTATGTTTATTTATTACACATTCAAAAGATAATTACTGAGCGCCTGCTCTGGGCCAGGTCCCGTGTCAGGCCCTGGAGACATACCGATGAATAACACGGACAAGACTCCTGCGCCTCCAAGCTCATCTGTAACTTCCTTGGCCTTTTTGTCTACACTGCCTCTCCCCGGGACCCCACGTTCTACTAACTGCCTCCATAGCTCCTGTGAGTCAAGCACCTTTGGCTGCAATGATAGCCTCACCAGTCACGAAGATAGTTGCAGCCTGGCCCTGGTGTTTAAGTGCTGCTGTCTGGTCTCTATTTTGGGGGGGCCTCATCATCCCCTGGATACTAACAAGCCAAGCTCCGTGGCCATATTTCCTATACTGGCCCACAGAAGGGAGCCACTACTGGACTCCTGAGGGATGCAAGTGTCCCCTCATTGGTGCAGTCATGGTGGCCTTGGTGGATGTCGTGGTCTCTGGGTCATCCTGTGGGACATAAGCCTGGTCCATTTTCTGGGTAAATTTCTTTCTCACAGAGTACAGTTTAGCAATTCTGACAATGCCTTATGTGCATATTAGGATTGAACAAGTAATTAAGTGATGATGGCTGGTGGAAGCCAGGTTTCTCACCGTTGGGATGGAAGTTATAGACAAGTCAGAAAGGGAAACTAGGAGGACCCTGGAGTGCTGGATTGGAGTTGCAGACATCAGTATGAAGTCATGTTTAGCCACACACACACACACACGTGTGTGCACACACACGTGTGCACACATGCACACACACACACACCCACGCGCACACACAGACAGATGAATGGGCAGAAAGTTGCCCACAGCCATTTCCTTAGGTGACTGGGGAAAATAAAAGGCTCAGAGAGTTTGAGGACAATTGGGCACAGAGTCTCAGCTGACCCTGTTACTCAGAGACCTAAAATGTGATTGTGGCCCCTATTAAAGGGAGGGCTTGCAGGTAATAGAATTGTGGCTAATCTCCAGCTTGCCATAGGTTCGCTGGGCTACCAATCCGCCCAGTGTTATGCTCTTACTCTTAGAGTGGAGACGTGCAATCCATACACCTTGGCAATGGGGTAAGCCTTCCGTTGGGCTCTTGACCTGTGGGTTATGAGCGATAATAATGGGAAGGCCACATGGAAATTTCTGAAATTGCTCCCCACTTGCAGTCGAGACAGTAAATCAGAAACAATATCATATTCCAGAGGGGATAACAGAGAGTAGTGCCACCATTAAAGGCCTGAAATATGTAGGCTCCTAACAGCTCTGTTTACATTCATCCTGTCAGCCATTGGATCTGTCCCGGAGTGACTACAATCTCCTACAAGAAGAACCAAGTAGAAACTCAAAATGCAGCTGCTGTTCTGGTTGTGGTATCATCAACAGAGTAGATGCATGAGACCTCAGGTACATGATATGTGGCCATTCATTTGGTGAACGTGTTCTCTTCTGACTGAAAAGACTATGAGAATCAGTCTGCAGTCACGTGGGATGGACTAAAACTTTTATTTTCAGTTTAGCCTCAGGTTCTGTTAACTTTTCCACCTTCACTCGTATAGTCCAAAGAAATTTGGACGGCCTGCACATCCCGGAGAACATGACGCTGATAAATTACATTGATGACCTCATGTTGATCAGGCAGGATGAGAAGAAGGGGCTCTGGATCAAGCCCATGCCACAGCAGTGAGTGACATGCTGTTGGCGAAAAAACAGCTCTCGGAATGCTGCAGGGCCTTGATGGGACTGAGCGCTTGACCAGGAACAACACATGACCACGTGTCTGAAACTCCCCATTTTGGGGTACAGTCTGTTGGATTCATCAGGTCATAAAGCCTCATGGGTCCAGCTGCAGGCTTTCGAAAGTCGGACAAGAGTGTGTAAGTTGCAAGCAGGCAGCTCTGACACGCACGTCACCACAGCAGTGACACCAGTGGCCTCTTCCCCAGCTCACACCTGTGGCCACGTGGAGGGCTCTGTATGACCAGATAAAGAGGAGGAAAAGGCCTGAGCTTGGTTTACAGATGGGGTCAGCCGGTTATGAGAACAGGGATGGCTGCTGTCTTCCGCCCATAGTCAAGGGTATCTTGGAAGACATTGAAGGAGGAAGCCGCCCAGTGGGCGGTGCTTTGAGCACCTGGTCGCCCACTCTGTGTGGAAAGGGAAGCAGGTAGTATGCAATGGCCTGGCTGTCTGGTGAGAGAGCCAGAAGGAAAAGACCGCAAGGTCAGGGAGAAAGAATTCTGAATGTACATTCGGGAGTGGACACAAAACGTGAAGATTTGTTTTACCACGTGTTAACACCCACCGGAAAATCTTCACCACAGAAGAGGCCCTAAACCTCCAAGAGACAAAATGTCTTGGCCAGTAGACATTCGCCGGTCTCCATGATTAATCACCCAGAACCAGCGTGATGGGCGTCTGGATGGAGTGGCCACACTGGTAGAGCTGGGCCCAAGACTATGGACTCTCACTTTCAAGGCAGATCCAGCTAACCTCTGAATGTCCAAACTCTCAGCAACGGAGACCAGCACTGAGCCCCGTTATTCCTCAAGGAGACCAGCTGCATACTTGGTGGTGAGTCAAGTACACTGGACGCCTCCTGTCCCGGAAGAGCTGGGGAGACAGATATTCCGGGCCCCGGTTTATCGTGCTCCTAGAGCCTCAGCCTGCAGGGCTACAGAATGCCTGACCCACAGGCGTGGAAGAGCATAATGTCCAACCAGGGGACCCACTTCTCAGCAAAGGAGCGTGGGCTCTACCTCATGACCATGGGGCCTGCTAGTCGCACCACGTGCCGTACCACCCAGAGCCGACTGGCGTCCTGGAAAGCCAGACCCTTTTGGAAAGGCAGAGTTAAGGCACTGGCAAGGGGGCAAACACTCAAGGGCAGGGTGCCTCCTTCAGGATGCTGGGCTGCACTGAATTGGAGATGGTAACATGGTGCTGTGTCCCCATCAGAAAAGATATACGGGTCCAGCAACAGAAGGGTAACACCGACCATCACTCCCACTCGCCCACCAAATTTTGGGCTTCATATCCCTGCAGCCCTGGGTCTATAAGGTTGAAGGTCTGGTCCCCAAAGAGTCTCATTGGACCACAGGTTCCAGCTGCCGACAATGGACTGTGGACCTGTGTGTCCGGGGAGCAGCAGATGAGAAGGAAAGTTCTCGGTTTAGTGGGGTAACGGCTCTGAGCATCGGGAAGTGGGACAGATTTCAAGTTATGCGGGTGGAGAAGGACACCTGTGAAACTGGGTAGCGCCCCAGGAGTTCCCTTTCACACCATAACTGTGAATGGACACCTGCAGCAATGTGGCGTGAGATTTGATTGCCAGCCCACTTCTCCAGGATGAAGGTCTGAGTCACACTCTGGGGAAGCTATGGAGACCAGCTCAGGTGGTCCCCCCGCTGACCCTGGAAGAGAGGCTGTGGGGGTCACGGAGGAGAGGACCTGCACAGTGCCTGGGGGTGCTGCTGAGGGAGCAGAAGTGAATGACGGTCCCCTCCACCTCCCCGGCTCCCCTCCCCGCTGCCCCGGCACCCAGCCACCGGTCCCAGGGGTGATCCGGCCCAGTGACTCAGCCGGGGGCGCTAATGCAGGCCATCCTGCGGCACAAGGGGTCGGGACTTTGAGGGGCATGCCACCCTCTGAGCCTTTCCCACCTGGGCCTGGGCCAGTCCCGTGTCCTCCCCGGTAGGCCTCTCTTCCTGGCACCTGTCCTGGTCCCCCCCGCCCCCGCCCCGCCCCATCTTTCACAGATGTTTCCGCAGCACATCTCCCGCACCTCCAGGACATCCGCCTCTTGAAGGACATGAACGCTTGTCTTTTTTCTTCTAATGGTAGTATTTTTTACTAAGTCCATGATTTTCTTTATTCAGTGTTTTTGAAATAAGTCTTTCGGTGGCTCATTGCTTGGGGTCATGTTGGGCCTGGGGCGGGCCCTGTGGAGACTGAAGCTTGCTTCCGTCAGAATTCCTTGACAGTCAGAAGAAAGGAGGAGGATTTGCCGCAAGTTTCCACGGGGAGTTTAAGATCCAGACCCGCTGGGGAGGCCCATGGCAGCAGGAGCTACAGACAGTTCTGGAAGGGATTGGAAACTGTGTGCCAGCCAGGCTGCTAGTCCGGAAACAGTCCTGGGGTCACCCTAGCTGCTGACGTGACCACGTGCCTCTGCCTCTCAGCAGAGACAGGAGAGCCTCGGTGGCATCTCTGCCCCTCAGCTGTTCCAGGTCCGTCCTCCCTGGGCCCTGGGGCCTGTGTCCCTCACAGGGGGGACAGCCTCCGCTGGTCCTGCCAGGCTGATCATTTGTACAACGGGCTGTGGGCCCAAGACTCCCGGGCAGCAGCCCGGCCTCTCCCTTGGCTTCCAGCCTGAACACATTTTTGAGGGGGGTGGGGAATTTCTAGCCCACAGATTTTAAAGGGATCTGGTTGGGAAGGTTAGATGCTGCTCTTCAGATTCCTATTTTGCTTGAAATTCTTTCCCCCAAGTTCACTGTAAGCTGTAAAGTTACACGGTACTTATCTTTGTATGAACTCTCACTGGACGTACGGTAGGTGCTCAGTAAGATCACCTTCAGCAAACGGTAAGAAGATACCCGGACGGTCTCTTGCTGTCCCCCAGTCGAACAGGCCTAGAGCGGGGAGTCATTGCCAGTGGCGCCTGGTGCGCGGGTGGGTGGAAACGAGGGTCGCACCAAGGATTTTAAGTTTTTATAACGGGTTTCCTGTTTTGTTTCCCTTGGGTGGGACTAAGTAACGTAAGCGTTAAACTGTTTTGCTGAGAAGCCAAGACAACAGATATTCTCAGCCCGTGAGATGCTGCGGAAGGGGCGCGGATTTCCACGCACATCTCTCCTGGCCCCTGTGACCCACACGGTGCAGGCCACCTGTCCACGCCTCTGCAGTCCCTCAGGAGACCAGGCGCTCGAGGGCGGAGACCTGGTCTTTCCCTGCCCGCATTCCTGCCACACAGGGCTCTGCCCATAGTAGGCGCTGAGCAAGCCCTCGGTGAATTAATGGGTAAAAGGAACCTGACCGATATGCTTGCGTGTGCTAGAGAAGTTTCTGTTGTCAAGAGTACATATTTGAATTTCAAAACTGGGTAGAGATTTGGAATTCCTTATTTTGAACAAAAATAGAACACGTCAGCAAGAAGAGCCTTGGTGAGGCAGCTGGCTCCTGGAACCCGGGGGCCTTCTGCACTGTATGTGCAAGCCGGCTGTCGGGGCGGCGGGGGAGGGGAGGTGCCGGCCAAGCGGAGCGAAGGGTGACTGGAGCACAGGGGTGAGGGCTCCTCTTCCTGGTTTGCCACTAATTTGCTGTGTGGCTTTCTGCTTGCTCCTTGGCTGCTTCGTTTTACAATGAAACAGTTGGAATAAAGGAACAATATTTTTCTAGCAACCAGATTCTGTGATTTCTAGAGACAAGGAATTCTCAGCTTCGGGGCACAGCCAGCCTGTCCCACCATCCAAAGCCCTGGTTGCTAGAGGGGAAGGCGAATGCCGTGAATTTTTGTTGTTCTTACATTTCAATCACGGGCAGGGTGGGAGAAAGGAGAGCAGGGGTGCCCACTGCACAGGTCTGGGAGGAGCCTGCTCTAGAGTGGAAAGCGTGGCCGTGGCCCTTTCTCCGCGGTGCCCCGGACGAGGGCGTTTGCACAGCTGGCTCTGTGGCGGGGGTGAGCGCAGAGTGAAACGGGGGAGCAAGGGTTAAGTACGAGTTAGTTTGAATTTCTGGAGTCCGAGCCTTGCTGACTTTCCAGCCCTAGGTGTCTGCTGGAAAAATGTAGCTGGGAGCCAGGTGACGCAGCTGTGTGTGTTTGTTTTCTGATGTTACCGGAGAAACAAGAGGGAAAAATCAAAAAATGAAGTTTCCGCAAAAATTCAAACTGACTTCAGAAACGTCTGCGCGCATGGAGAAAGGAGAAACACTCAGCCCATGCTCCAACAATGGCGTGCTCTGTCCCGCCTCGGCAGCCCACACCCAACCCACACCCGGGCGCACACACGCTCACACACGGGAAGTGGAAGAGCAAATTGGTTTTTCCACGCGGGCACCGGTCGCCCCTCTGCCTCCGTGCCAGCCCCATGAGGTCAGTCTCAGCCAGGGTCAGGGGAAACACTGCACTGACTGTTAGCATTAGGTTAGTGGGTGGATTAAATAAAACCACCCGGCCACATTGAGACGTTGGTCTGCATTATTAAGTGGTTATAAATAGGAAAGGAGGGATAGCTATTAGCAACTGAACTCTGAGAACCAGGAGACGGGAAAGGAGGAGGCTGTGAACTTAAAGAAGAGGCAGGGAGCCAAGCGTAACGGGCCAGGGGGGCCTCTATCCCTCCCACAGGCCCTGACGTTGCCCTGCTGCAACGTTGGGTCTTTGCAGAGCAGACGAGAGGCCAGGCTCTACCGATGCTGTCTCCAAGGCACGGGACGGGGTGGGGCAGTCTCCTAACCAGGACCCAGAGTAAAGGGCCCTGCGCAGGCAGGGTGCCGGGCAAGTATGCCAGTCGGCGGGTTTTAGCCTCGCTGCCAGCTGGTCACCCTGGGCACTCACTGGGCTCCTGTCTGACTATAAAGTGGCTCGTGGCCCCCTCTGGGCTGCAGCACGTGCATTTTCATCACTGACGCCCTTCGAGGGAGTGCTCCTCGAAGACTAGGACAGGGTGCCTGGCTTCAAGGCACCGAAGTGGAGATAGTCTGTTGAGGCCACTCCCCGCCCCTCCCTCCTTACATCCCCTCTGTCCCTCCTCCCTCTCTCATTTCTCCCTTCCTTTCTTTCAGATAAAATTCATAATTTTAACCATTTTAAAGTGAGCAATTCATTGCATTTAGTACATTCACCACGTTGTGTAACCACCACCTCTAGTTCCAGAACATTTTCATGGCTCCAAAAGGAAGCCTCCTACCCATTAAGCAGTAGCTGGGCTCTCCGCTTCCGCCTCCCCCCAGTCCCTGGGAACCACCAGTCGGCCTTCCATCTCTATGGATTTGCTTATTCTGGGCAATTCATACAAATGGAACCGTACAATATGTGCCTTTTTATCTGGATTCTCTTAGTGTGATGTTTCCAGGTTCGTTCCCGTTGCAGCATGTATCCTACATCACTCCTTTAACGACTGGTGATATTCCATTGCGTGGATGTACCATGCCTTCCTTACCCAGTCCACCTCCGAGGGGCACGTCGGTTGTTCCCACTTTCTGGCTATTGTGAATAAGCTGCTAGGGCCTCTTCCTTTCGGGAGTCATGTGAAGTTAGTGTCTCTAGCCTGGGCTCTCTGTGCGACAGAAGCAGAGAGGGGCAGGTGGGGCATTTCTCCCAGTACTGACTCTGGACAAGCTCCTGGCAGGGCCGGCAGGACCCCCAGCACCCATGGCAGGTGCCAGGGCACCGAGTAAACCAACGTCCAGACCCACGGAATTTCCGGGGGCTGCACGGCTCTAGTCCATGTGACTTCTGGGGGCGGGGCTTCTGTCCCCCAAGTCTGCAGTCCTGGGGAGGTGGACCTCGCCCCCCCCAGCACCACGTGACTTCCGGTGTGGGCGGGACTTCCACTGCTGGGCTTCCGTGTTCTTAGTGTGGGGCCGGGTTCCTTTCGAGTGGGATCGGAGGCCCCCGGCGAGTGCGGTGACATGCAGTTCCCAAGCTGGCTGTGGGACTAGAGCAGGTGCCTCCGCTCCTGAGTCTCCGGCCAGAGCCCTGGACCACTTCTTGGTCCTGGAGCCCACGGTGGACATGGGCTGCCTGTGTGGGGCTTTCTATGGTTCATAACTGAAGAAAAAGGACATTAAAGCTACTTACTGCAAATGAGAAAATGAAGAGGCAGCATCCACCAAGGTCAGGTGGAGGACTGTCTGTCCAACGGGTGGTGTGCAGAATAAACTGGAAAACAGGGCCCGTGGGTGTCTCTGGTGACCTCTAAAGGGTCTGAGGCTTTAGCCTTGAAGAGTTAGACCCTCTTATCCAAGGATTTAGAATGATTCCGAGTGCTTGGTTGTTCCTCTGTGCTGTTCTCACCGCTTAATTAATGATCAATTTCGTGAACCGATGAGTGGTTCATATTCTTAAGGTGTTGGCCCCACTCGGTTCTTTTTTATCCACATTTTCCTTTTCCTTTTTTGTAGACACTGCTTGAGGGGGGTGGGTAAAGAGGGGACTGAGGGAAGGCTCAAGAGCATGTGTCACTTAGCTCCCTTCATTAGAACTTGCCACAATGTGGTTACTTAAAAAATTGGTGGGGCAGGGGTGCCATCCTGTCTAGAGGACCGTGCCTGTTGACCGGAAGGCTACACTTGTATTTCCCAGTTGCCCAGGAGCTGAGTTGTCACATTTCACCCCTAGCCCTCCAAACTTTAAAGCCACTTCTCAGACAGTGTACCTTTCTGGAAAGCCAGAACTAGAGTCCGTGCTGTATTTAAGGAGGCGATCACTACAGCTGGGAGTTAGGGTAATTCCTGCCTGGTTTGGGAAAAAAATGTGAGAATGTCTTGCAACAACCAAAATAAGGGCCAGGCAGAAGGCCTAAAGTGGAGTGGGAAGGGGAATGGGGTGGGATGGGGGGCCCTCACGGAGGCAGGGTCTGTACTGACAGCTAGCTGTGATGGTTTAGGGAAGAGGGTGGGGCGAGCACGGCTCTGAGACCGAGACCGGGATTATGGAGGAACCAGGACAGAACGAGGAGCGTCAGGAAGGAGGGAAAAGCGTTGACACACAGGGCAGACTGTGGGGCAATGCCCTCCGCCAGCGGCAACCCGAATCTGAGAGCTGGAAGCAGCCAGAACGGGGACTTTTCCCAGTGAAGGAGATGCTCTCCGTCCCCAGGAATGTTCTCGAGGTCCCACCTCACGGCTTCCCTGATATTTTTCCCGGTGTCTGAAATGCCTTTCGTACAATCTCCATCTATTCAAACCCTACCTACTTTCAAGACCTAAAAATGACTTCTGGAACCATTCCTGATACCGTACAACTTTATGTGGCTCCGACAGTGCCCGGGCTCTGGCAAACGTAGATTCATAAAAGCTCCGTAAACATTTATTTGAAATTGAATTGAGTTACATCGATTTCCTCAAGTGTCCCCACTGGGACAGGCTATCCCAGCCTTGGAAGCAGAGACTTTCCACTGGAAATTCCCAAGGACCCAGGCAGCTGGGGGCGGGGGTGTGTGTGCTGTACCCCATCCAGAATGACTCACTGTGGTCACCCTGTGACCCATTTTCCACAGGGAGCTTTGGCTGAACGGGTTTTCGTGATACTTCTGTTTTACGACGGTCACCTCGTCACTGAGAAGGCAAGGCCAAATGAAGCTTGGGTTGGAAACACTGAGCTTTACAATGTCACTGCTGAGGATGGAAGGGAAGAGGCAGGTCCCTTAGCACGTGGCATAACCTGGGTTGCTTTTCTCCTCCCCAGTAAAATGGCTTCTTCCATCTCCTCGGAGAAGTGCAAGGCCTGTGACAACTGGGAAGCAGAGTCTGGGTAGGTGGGGACAGCTTGCCCGAGGCTCCAAGACCGGAGCAGTGAGTCCAGGATTGGGCCACAGTGCTCTTCCTCGTCAGCCGCGCAGCTGTCGTGTCGGGGAAAGTTAGGTGCCCCTGTCCCACGGCATCATGTACGGATGACTTCCTAAGTGTGACTCAGTTTTAACAAACGCCTTTAGCCATGCAACCCCTTCTCCTGTCAGAGAGCTCCGGGACGAGGCGCTTCTGCTCTCTCCGTGGCCGTTTGCGTCCTTCCGTGTCATTTCATGGTGTCCTCGATGGGCTTGGGGGGGTCAGGGAACCTGATTGTCAACTGTGCACCATCACTCCCTTTAATCACAGGCGTAAATATTCTGTCAGTTTTTCAGATTGTAGCTATGGGACACACGACTCTGCCAGGCAAATACTGTGAATAACAACGGCCGCTGTTTCTGAGACGGTCACATGTGAGAAAACAACACAGGTGAGAGTTGAATGAGCACACAAGCCTGTCCACACCCACCCCGGGGGAAGGGGAGCTCAGCGCGGGGGTCCCAGCATCCCTGCCTCTAGCCTCTGGGTACTTCAGACCTGGCCATCAGGCGACAAGGTGTGTGGTGTGCGGTTCCAGTAAAATCCTGCGGCATCGTCGAAGCGGCTCACGCAAGGATTATCCGGGACTGTGTCCCCGTGAGCCCGTGTCTGGTATTACCACTTGCTGGGGGCTCAGGCTCTGTGACGTTTCCTATTGGCTTGCTGGCTGTTCCTGGGAGAGGCCTGGAAGGCTCTGTGACGTGACTGCTCCGTAGGACATGACACCCTGACTCTAAGTCAGCACGCTCGTGTCAGAAAGTCTTTCCTGACGGACAGACTGTCCCTGCTCCTCTGAGGACTCTGAGCCAGGCCTGTCACCTCCCTGGCTGCTCATGAATGAGCTGGAGACAATCTTTGCTACATCCTCACCCCATGCTTGTGTGAGAGGCATGTTTTTAACTTTTGGAAAACCAGACTTGGACAGTGAAAATGTGCAAGTCTGTGTGGGCCGTTGTCGCTATAAATGACATTGGCCAGGCCACCTCACTTGTTCCATGAGCCGCAGATGCTCCCAAGCCAGCCTGGAGTACAGACGAGCCCTACGTACTGTCATCGGGATGTCTCCTCCGCCCACAGACATCTACCCAGGCCGTGGCGACGGGTCAGACTCCTCTCTCTGGGGGAGGGGGGAAAGCCTGGTCCCAAATGGGGAAGCTTTGCTCTTTCTGGGAAGGAATGCTGGCTCCGGGCACAAAAGTAAGTCTCTTGAAGGGCATAAAGCTTCAAAATGCACAATCTAGTGCCTTTCCCTCCTTCCCTCTGGCCGCTGAGCATCCAGCGTGGGGAGGAAGACCCCCGGGGCCCAGCCCTCCTGAGACTTGACTTGCAGTCTACGCGGCAGAACCAGAGACCAAGAGGGCTTGCTCTTGTTCAACCTGCCATAAAGGGAGAAATGTTATTTATTTATTTTTTTTAAGTTTTTTTTTTTTTTTTAAGTTTATTTATTTGTGAGACAGAGAGAGACAGAGCATGAACGGGGGAGGGTCAGAGAGAGAGGGAGACACAGAATCGAGAGCAGGCTCCAGGCTCTGAGCCATCAGCCCAGAGCCCGACGCGGGGCTCGAACTCACGGACCGCGAGATCGTGACCTGAGCCGAAGTCGGACGCTTAACCGACTGAGCCACCCAGGCGCCCCGAAATGTTATTTTGAAAATTGGCTGCACTTTAGCTGACAGCTTGAGGAAGGACAGGAGACTTCCTGGGGTCGGGGCCCCCTTCCTGGAGGTTCAGGCTGTGCAGGACAGCTCCTGCCTCATCCATGCCCACTGCTGCTCTGGGCAGAAGGGCACGGCGACGGGGCGGCCTGGGTCGCATGGAGAGTCAAGCCACAGGAGCGCTGAACGGTCCCTGAGGGGCTGGGGTCCTCGGAGGGAAGAGACGGGAGCAAGATCTCAGGGCACAAAGAAGGCACAGGGGCTCGGGGGCTGGTTTCCAGGGGTGTGCTGCACCTCCCCCGGCCTCCGATGTCCGGGACCATGGCGGTCACCCCAGCCCCCATCCTGGGCTGAGGCAGTGACCAGCCTGGGGGGCTCGCCACCCTTCACTGCCTGCCCCTCCCCATACCGGACAGACTTATAGGCTCACAGGGGTATTAGACGTTAAATAAACACAGAACAAGCCAGGCAAGAAGACTGTGCCCAGTGAGCCCCAGGGCGGCCCCGATTCCCTGCCAGGCGTGTGTGCCATACGTGATGGGAGTGTGTGGTGTGCGCCAGGTGTGGCCCGTCCAGTCACAGCTGCAGCCCCAGCGCCCAGGCTCTCACTTCGGCCGAGTGGCTCTGCAGTGCCCTCTGTTCACTTAAGCCTTCCCATCTGTGTGACCGAACTGGGAAGACCAAATTCTGGCCATAAATGGAAGCATTTCGAGGGGGCCCCAGTCAACTGCCAGATGAGCTGGGAGATGACTAAGCAGCCAGAGAGAAGGAGAGAAGTTTCTCGGTGCAAAGTGTGGCTGTCTTCCCGGAGGGTCAGCGTGTGACCAATGTGCCAGCTGTGGGAGGGTGTGCTCGCCCGGGTCTTGGCGCCTTCTGGTAAAAGCGAACTTGGAGGGTTCTCAGCTGGGTAAAGGGAAATCTCAAGGTTGGCCACTTAAAATCAGTTGAAAGTTAATGGTTAAAGGACTTTCTTTTTCAAAGTTAGGGCTCGGTGATGTCGGAAAACTTTCTACGTGGATTTACACGTAGTCTGTGTGTTCATACCGCGAAACTGTTAATCATCATCAGATTTGGTCAGTTTAATGAAAACCGGGCCAGAGAGGTAATTATTTAGTGTGTTAAGAAACACTTTTAAGAAATCTGTTGCTATGCAGCCTCATTGTTTTCCTTTCAAAATGGCGTTTTCTTTCTTTGCTTCCCATTTCTCCCAGTTTTCTTCCGAGAATCCCACAGCACTGTAGCACAGCGTGGACACGGTCGCGGATGTGCGAGAACCAACTTCCCACGAGGGAAGAGTCTCTGGAGCATAGCCGCGGGCGGGTGGGTCCGCAGCCGAGCGGGGGGGGTCCTGCAGGCGCACCCCCCCGCGGGCAGGCGAGGGTTCTGCAGGGGGCGCGCTCACGGCTCCCAGGCCCCTGCGGCTGCCCAGAGGAACGCGGCCTCCCCTGAGGATGGCCCAGGGGTCTCCCAACACCGGGCCCCTCGGACGGTCACACGGGAGTGTCAGGAAGGGGCAGGGCGCTCTTGGTGCTCACCCTGCCCTCGGTGACAAGGGACCTCAGCCCAGAGAGGAAGCTTGTGCCGGGCAACACAGGTGAAGACTGCGGGCTTGGGACTTGGACCAGGTGGGGCTGTGTGCTCCCCCGCATCTGGGGCACGCGGCGACACCCCGTTTCCCAGCCTTCTTGTCGGGTGGGGTCTCGGGGCCGAGTTGTGGCCGTGGATCCCGAGGGGAGGCGACGGCCGCCCTTCCAGCCCGCCCCGTGAACACCGCCCCGTGACCCTCCACGTCGTCTTTCCCTCACCTGCCCGGGTGCGGAGGGCTCCAGGGACGGACCGTGGGGCACTGGTGGGGCACAGCCGTCGGGTGGAGGGATCCCGAGTCCCCCAGTGCCCACAGGGCCGGAAGCACCGTCCTCGCTAACCTGCTCTGAATGGTGGCGGTGGCGGAGCGGCGGTGGGCCTGAGGTTCTGGGGGTGTCTGGCGTCTGTGCCAGCGCTCTGCCTGCGCCGGGCTGCTGAGGCCGTCCCACTCCCCGTGCTGCTGGGAACCTGGGGGTCCTGAGCGCGGGCCTGCTGAGGACGCACAAGGCCGTTGAGTCTGCACCTCCAGCTGTGCTACCCAGGTGCGGTGGATGAGAAACCCTCGAGCGCAGGCCCAGCTGACCGAGCAGGAGTCTCGGGCCCGGGGACGGAGACCCTGTCGGGAGGTGGCCACGCTCACGGGCTGTCCGCCAGCGGCCCCGAGCGGGGCGCGGAGGCTTCGTCCGGCTACTTCTTTCACAGAAGCCGCTGCTGGTGCCCTCGCTGTGGCCCGCTTGGTGGGGCTCCGAGGACACGCAGCCTGAGGGTTTCTCTGTGGTTTGTGAAAGGGGCCGGCGGGCTAGCAGGGACCTGCAGGATGGTGAAGAGGCCAGTGCAGGGCTGAGGGACAAGCCACATTCCACTCAGAGATGGCAGAGTGGGAAAGAGCTGTGTGCCGGGCCGCACGCGGGCCGTGTGGGAGAGGAAGCTGGCGGGTCGCTCTGGGGCGGGCGGAGGGCTCCAGCAGAGACAACGCCTGAGGACGGGCTGACCTCGGGGCTCTGGGGCTCCGGGGAACTGGGTCGGCAGAGAGAAAAGTGCATCGCCGCCTCCAAGGACGCGGGTCAGAGGGCTTTGGGCCCGAGAAGCGTGTTCCCGGAATTCCGCTGCTCATCTCCATGTCAGCGGAACAGACCCCACAGACTCTGCACCAGGCTGTCCTGCGGAACGCTGTGCAGTTCGTGAGGTCAGCCAAGTGATCTAGTGTAGAAATGAAAGCTATCAGTCACAAAGGCATCCAAGGATGCATATTACTTAGGGACAAATCTAAGAAAACAGGTGCAAGACCAGCACACTGAAAACTAGGCCTCATTGCTGAGGTTGGAGAAGATGAGAAAGGCAGAGAAGTGGTCCATGTTCATGGACTGGAAGCCTCCGTGGCATGGAGCTCAGGGGTTCTGGAAGCATCCACGGCATGGAGCTCGGGGGTTCTGGAAGCCTCGGTGGCATGGAGCCCAGGGTTCTGGCAGCCTCCACGGCATGGAGCTTGGGGATTCTGGAAGCCTCTGTGGCATGGAGCTCAGGGTTCTGGCGTTGAGCTCGGGGTTCTGGAAGCCTCCGTGGCATGGAGCTCAGGGTTCTGGCAGCCTCCACGGCATGGAGCTTGGGGATTCTGGAAGCC